>NC_142729.1:10384310-10688603 GCF_055471065.1 Atractosteus spatula
TTTTTTTTGTTGTTGTTGTTGATTTGTGTGTGACAATTCAAATGGGATGCACATGACAGTTTTTATATAAAAAATATATTTTTTTGTATATAAACTTAATATATTGTAGTCAGAATGAGCATGTCAGAACCTTTTCAAAACAACCACAGTAAGTGACCGAATTAAAGAGTTTGATGCATAAAATGTTGATGAAGAAAGTGCAATACTGTTGTAAATTTCTTTAAGCTACCACTATCGGTCAAATACAGTATATACCATATACTACAGTATATTATATAATTTTGTTTATATGTACATGATATTCAGAGATGTTATGCTCTTGTTATTTTTATGCTCAGCTACAAAAATGCCCCTTTAGTTAAAGTAAAATTCCTTATTAATATTCCATATTAAGCAGATTTAAACATGCACTTTTGAGAGATTAAAAGAAGCAATCATTTTCACTAACATCTAACACACCACAAGTGCCACCTGTCGATCATCTTGGGCCAGTGAATCACATGCCACGGTAAAGAGCAGCCCCTCTAACACATTCTGAATGGCTACATCTGTAGTTAGCTGTATTAATGAAATTTCTAATGTAAACATTGAACAGATACTCACCCAGTGCAACATTCTGGCTTGGCCATTCTGTGGAGAGTTTGAAAAGTCTCCACAGAGAAACATATTGTTGCTGTTCTTACTTCTTCATCCCAAATGGACAATTACAAGCAAACAGATATGCTGTCTTTTTTGTGTGCAGATATATATTTTTTTTTACCTCCCTTTTTGGACTGCTCTATACATCTCCTGATGCTCTCCGTAGTCCATAGTGGCAACGACTGCTGCTGTTGGGCAGGCATTGATGTCAACAGCTTTCATCAGATGTTTCAGCCCTTTATCCAGCTATCTGAGCTGGTACCTGCAGAAACCTGGTCAGGCTCCACAGCTCCTGGTTTATCATGGAACAACCCATCAGTCTGGGGTTCCTGATCGATTCGCTGACAGTGGGTCTGGAACAGCCTTTCCACTGACAATCACTGGAACCAAAGCTGAAGATGCAGGAGATTATTACTGTCAGTAGAGATATAGCTACCCTTTCACAGTGATACACATCTGTACAAAAATCTCTACAGGAGCTCAGCAGGATCCGCAGAGGTCTGAGACTGAGAACAGGTACTGAGCTGCAACAATTGAACTCAACAGAGATGGGTTTGTACATTATTTATATACTGTATGTATTGTGTACTAAACACACAGAAGGAATGTGTAGATACTCTTATGTTATTAAACCTAAAAGGCTATGACATTTTTGAGTTTCTTAATCATTTATAAATATTGAGTTATGAAGACATAGGAAAAATGTGTACATTTATGTAAGTATTAAACTTAATAGGCTATGAAACAGAAAATTACAAATACAGTCTATTAACATATCATATCATATTAAAATCTATCATTGTTTTCATAACTAAATTTCCTTTTTTTCTATATTGTGATATTTATTCATTATTATTATTTCAAATATAATACAATCCACTAAAGATCTAAAGACTGCTTCTGCTTCTGTTAAAGCAGAAGAATTGGTATCTAAATGTCATGTGAGTCACTGGGGATCTGGATGTTGTTCATTCAGATATGTTGATCATCAAATAGAATCACAACAAAAACTGCAGTTATGAATATTGACCACAAGAGGGAGACAGAACAGGTCATCACTGTCTCCACTGTAGTCATAATCAAAATTGTAACATTTCATTCTGACTAAACCCTAGTTGAAAGTAACTCCATGCAGTTTCTGCAAAATTTGACACTGTAAAAAACACTATCCTTTACCTTCCAGGTGAGCTCTCGGTAGCTTCTAGGTGCTGTCAGTGTACAATGTAATAGGCTATCCATACACTCAAATTATCATTGGTATGTTATAATTATGAGATAATTGACTATCTTGTAATAATGAGATACTTTACTATCTCACAGTTAGAAGATAATTATTTTGGAATTTACAAAATGCTACATTATATGATTTTTTTTCCTTTATGTGAGCAATGTGCTCCCATAGTTTCCTCCCTCTATCAAAGTCTTTAAGCACATATATTGGGGCAGCTGCCAATCAACACTGATTGAACGACACACTATTGACCCAGGCGCCTCTCAGTTTCCACACAATAAGAGCTGGTGTGTTGAAGTGTGTGGTGTTGCAGAAGAGGAAACAAAGGAGTGACAGAGCTCACCTCTGACCACACCTGCAAACCTGGAAAACCACATACTGCAGTTCTCAAACAACCTTGAAACACCTTTGTATTCTCTAGAACCTTGGTTCTCAAACTGTGGTACGCGTACCACTGCTGGTACACGGAGCACCCCCAGTTGCTATGCCAGATGACCGTGGAAATTTGTTGTGTGCACTGAAAACCTGAGACGGGTTTTCATATTTTGCATTTTAATAAAATTAATTTATGTGTCAAATATGCAGCCTACATACTATGATACAGCACACGCTAATACTTGAGTGGACACAAGAGCTACTATGGAATTCTATAACATTGTATAGTAATGCGTGCTATGAATGTAAGTGACCAATTGTATTTAAAATAAGTTATCTTCAGCAAATAGGGAGGTAGGAGAATGTGCATGGTTTTGGAACACTGGCAATCTTGCGAGCACAGAAAAGCATGATAGATAGAAAAATATTTAAGGACTGTTCTAGATTAATTTGAAAAAAAATACACCAAACGTCTTTGTGTTTCGCTCCCATGCGCATGAAATAAAAACTTATTTTAACTTCTGAGATGGACTCCTGAAATGGAAATGGGGGAAAATGCAAGCTTGAGGATTGCTAAAGCAGATATGCCCCACACTATTTGTGAAGAACTTTGTTTACCGTTGGTAAAAGAGCTGACATGTATTATATGTAGAGAACAAGCTGCTAAACAACTCGACCTGCTGCCACTTTTGAATGACACAGTCACTCGTAGAATTATTGATATGGCATAAAGTATGCTGATAGAGTGCGTTAAGATGAGCAGATGCTATTCACTGCAATTAGATGAGTCTGTAGATGTCGTTTAGTTGGCCAATTGCTCGTTTTATGTTAGATACGAGTTTGATGGCATGTCCCATGAGGACGTTTTGTTTCTTGTACCAACAGGAACTGCAGGAGAGCACATATTTCAGCTTCTGAATGAATTTCTCAAAGAGAATGGCATCGACTGGAAAAAATGTGTCGGCGTTTGTACAGATGGTGCTAGAGCGATAACAGGCAGACACAGCTGTGTAGTTGCACGAATTAGAGAGGTTGCTCCAGATATGAAGTGGACGCACTGCAGCATCCACCGCTAGGCCTTGCCCGTCAAGAAAATGCCTGAGGATTTAAAATCTGTTAGACTCTGTTGTCAAATTTGTGAATTGTATCAAGGCTCAACCAATGAAGTCTGCTTTGCTCAACTAAACAGGCTCACCCCTCTCACTGAAATGGTAAGTGCTCAGTGCTATATTTATTACAGATGCAGCCATTCAAAGTGCGCGGCACAGACACGTACCAGAGGTAATTGGCTACGGCCTCGCGCATTGTGACGCGCGATGATGCAAAATACCGCGGTACGTGATTGGTTGACCGACAGGGGCACTCGTGGTCCGTTGATCGGTTGTAGAAAGATTTAAATGACTTTAATGTGCCCGTTTTAGTATTGAATATTTATATGGAATTCTACCACTGAAGGGAAATCTTAGTAGCTGACCATAAAAAGAATAGGAGCATACTGTAAATCGTGTGAAGGCCATAAACGATATTAATTTTGGAACATAAACATACAGGATATGGCTTGTCTCGGTACTTTAAAGAAAAAATACACACCAGTATTCCATTTCTCCCTACACATTTTAAGCATCGAAGTCTTTAACCAACGTGATACCGGAGTCAACAAGCATACTTTTAGAATTTGATTAAAAGGCAATATAATATGGAATCGCGTATCTAAAGAAATTAATAACGATATAATTATATTCATGTACTGCAACACAAGAATAGTACACGCTGTACGATGTCTGTTGATAATGTTTCTGTAGGGCTTTTTCAATGCTCCTCATGTGACTTTGCCAGTGGTGCTGTGGGTTAGCTTCCTGACTCACACATCACAAGTTGGGTGTTCAAATCCAGCTAGAGCTGTGACTTTTTTTTAACAAACATTTCTTTGAAAAAATAAAACTTTTCCCTGGCTCAGAGATTAAATAAAACTTCACTTGCACCAAACAAATTTATATTTCTAAATATCACAACATGATCTAATTTAAGTCATTTTAATAACAATGAATAGTCACCTATGCGTTACAATATAAACATTTATATTGATTTAAATCGCGTTTTGATTTAAATTGCAAACACGTGTTTAAATATATGTGTTTTTTGATTCACAATCAGACAAATGCAACATAAATTGATATCTTTGTCTTCTAAGTATCTTAATAAACTTTCAGCATAGCTTTCTCCCCTTTTAGATTTATTTTTCTTGGGATCTTGGGATCAAATGTGGAAAGATTAGATTGTAATCGTTTTTATTTTTTAAATACATTTTAGAAAAGTGTAATCTATACTAAAAAGCTGTACTCCACCTGCTATAAAGATACATATTGTAATACTTTTGGGTTCGGATAGGACCCAATCTAAACGGGGAGAAAACTATGCTGAAAGTTTATTAAGATACTTAGAAGACAAAGATATCAATTTATGTTGCATTTGTCTGATTGTGAATAAAAAAACATACATATATTTAAACACGCGTTTGTGATTTAAATCAAAACGTGATTTAAATCAATATAAATTTTTATATTGTAACGCATAGGTGACTATTCATTGTTATTAAAATGACAAATTCGATCATATTGTGATATTTAGAAATATAAATTTGTTTGGTGCAAGTGAAGTTTTATTTAATCTCCGAACCAGGGAAACGTTTTATTTTTTCAAAGAAATGTTTGTTAAAAGAAGCAGTCATGACTCCAGCAGGATTCGAACACCCAGCGTGTGACATGGGAGTCCGGAACCTTACCCACAGCACCACCAACAAGGTCACATGAGATGTGTTGAAAAAGCCCTACAAAACATTATCAACAGATATCGTACAGCGTGTACAATTCTTGTCTTGCGGTACATGAATATAATTATATCGTTATTAATTTCTTTAGAAATTTAATTCCATACTATATTCCCTTTTAATCAAATTCTAAAAGTATGCTTGTTGACTCCGGTATCACGTTAGTTAAAGACTTCGATGCTTAAAATGTTTGGGGAGAACTGGAATACTGTTGTGTACTGTTGTGTGGAATACTGTTTTTTTTAAAGTACCGAGACCAACCATATACTGTATGTTTATGTTCCAAAATTAATATCGTTTATGGCCTTCACACTCGTTACAGTATGCTCCTATTCTTTTTATGCTCAGCTACTAAGATTTCCCTTCAGTGGTAAAATTCCATATAAATATTCAATACTAAAACGGCCACAGTAAAGACATTTAAATCTTTCTACAACTGACCAACGCACCACGAGTGCCCCTGTCGGTCAACCAATCATGTACCACGGTATTTTGCGTCAACGCACGTCACGATGTGGGAGGCCGTAGCCAATTACCTCCGGTACATGTCTGTGCTGCGCACTTTGAATGGCTGCATCTGTACATTAATTCAATAGAATTACCTTTAGGTTTTTAAAATGTTTAATGTTAATATACACCTAAATAAAAATGAATAAAGCTTATTATTCAATGGTACCAGCTTCACCTGGGAAAAACGTGGAATGTCTCACTGAATACAGTTTCCTTCCATGTGAGTTTTGTTTGTACAAGATTTAGTAATTCCCACCTTTTGTTCATGAAAACAAGCTTGTTCGCATTCTTACGATCTGGGCTCAAGTAAAAGATTACAGAGATTCTTATTTTTCTCACATCTGCTTAGATTAATGTTTCACTTTTTATTTTTTATTACATTTGAACTTTTTTGTACTAAATGCTTTTGTGTGTTAAGTGCATGTAGTACAGGATAGTACCTAATATTTATGCATTGGATAAGGTCTATAATGATGCAACTAATGATGTAAGTAAGGACTATATATGCATGAATGTATGTGAAAATAATATTCAGATGGAAGTCCTTGGTTGAAGTTTGCCAGGGCAGGAGATTTACCTGGACATGTCCAAGCGCAAGTTAAAGTGGGTCTATTGTAGTCCGAAGGTGTCTGAGAGCTGAGGTGTTAATATGGGGCTGTTAGGGACCGAGGAGGCCTGGTATTAGAGGAAATATAAAGGGGTCAGAATACCTCTCAGGTTTGAATCACACCTCCAGCATCTCAGGCACCAGAGAGGAGTTTCAAACACTGCTTACAAATGTATGAGGTGGTTTGTACTCCAAAAACAGACTTGCTGTGTAGGGGAGAGACTGGGGAAAGCATTCACAGGGTATGGATACACTGGAACACTCACTCTGGAGTGGAGTTGTCAAGAATGCTCTCAGGACAACAGAAATACAATTGGTTCTGTTTTTAACATCCAGACATCTGATTACATTTTACAATCTGGATGTCTTCACAGAGTGTGGTAACAGAACAAAATTCATAAACCACACAGATTGCATAGTTTCAGTTTTAGTTTAACTGTGTTTTTTGAAATAAATCTCTGAACGTGCCAAGACTTAAATTTCAATCTGAAAAAGTTATTGTTAGATGTTGATAATACTGCAAGAAATTCTGCATTATCTTTCATTGCATTGATATTTCCTTTTTGTTCACCAGCTCTGTAACTTTAAACCCATAGTAGAGTGATTTAAGTACTCAAGCTTGAATAATCAAGGGTATGGTATTGACGCAGGTTCTATACAAATAAAGGTTAATTCAGTGCTGAAAAACAGAAATGAGAAGCTCAAACGTTCACCTGATGAGCCTCAAGTAGTGGACTAAGGTGGACTGTATCTAACAGACAGTTATTGTAATGTGTTTGCATCAGTGGCACATTCAGCTAGTTCACTTCAGACAGTATCAGGTGCAGCTAACTCTGAGTGAATCAGTGCTTTGTAGGATTTAAAAAAAACAAAAGCTTAAATTTTAATAAACATTTTTTTTATTCAGCCACTAATACATTAAGAAAGTCATGCTTTTGTGATTTTGATTTTATCTATTAAGTTGGATGTCAAACACAGACGCATTTTTTCTTTCCTGGTTACCTAGAAAAAGGGTGTGAGCGTAACCTTGCAATTTGTGAAATATTGTTTTTCTGAAGACCACTGAGTTGGAACATTTCTGTATCTCACTGGAGGTGCGACTCAGAGTTCAAATGAACTTGTTCCTTTTTCCAGTTAAACAGGAGTGACTCAGAGTTCCTTACGAGTTAACTGGAAAAAGGGTGTGAGGGTAAATATGCAATTTGTGATTTTCTTTTCTTGAAGACCATTGATTTGTGACGTTTCTGCATCTCACTTGAGATACAGCTCAGAGTTGAAAGACCATGGATGAAGTGCCAGTGCAAAATTGTAAAAAACTGTTCAAATACACAAACAGAGAAAAGTATACAAACAGCTCAAAAACAGTGCGATGGTAATACGGCGAACAGTGCAAAAATAATATGGTGATTCATAAATAGTACAACTAGTACAGTTTTAAGTGCAATTTTGCCTTACATTCAGTTGTCGTGTATGTAGTGGTGTAGGAGTACAGTCATCGTGGGTACAGGAAGAATTGAGGAGAGATCATAGTATGATGGGAGGGAGTGGGGGTGTCACCAGCTTGACAGCTCTGGGGAAGAAGCTAATTTGGAGTCTTGTGTGTGACTGAAGCGTCCGAAATATTCTACCAGATGGTAGGGGGACAAACAAGTTATGACTGGGGTGAGTGGGTTCAGACATAATTTTGGTGGCTTTTTTCAGACTCCTGGTGTTGTAGATTTCAAGGATGGATGGTAAGGCACTGCCGATGATGTGTTGGGCAGTTTTGACCACCCGCTGCCGGGCCTTACGGTCGGATGTGGTGCAGTTGCCGTACCAGACTGTGATGCAGCTGGTCAGTTTGCTCTCCACCATACATCTGTAGAAGTTGGTGAGGATTCTTGGATGCAGGCGTATTTTCTTCAGCCTTCTCAGGAAGTACCTTCTTGATGAGACTGGAGGTGTTGAGTGCTCATGTAGAGCAATGTAGATGGGGGAGCGGACTTTTCCTTGTCTCCTGAAGTCAACGATCAGCTCTTTGGTTTTGCTGATGTTGAGACATAGGTTGTTGGTTCTGCACCAGTCTTCAAGTTGTTTTATCTCCTCCCTGTAGGCAGTCTCATTGTTGTCAGTGATCAGGCTATTGTCAGCATACTTGATGATCGTGTTTGTGCTGAACTTTTCTACAGGTTTTTAAATATAATAGCTTTGGTGGGTTCAACCTTTGGAAGCCACAAATGTTCCACAGACTACGGACACAAAACCTCACATTTGTTTGTTCAAATGTGTAAAACCTGTTTAGATCCACTTTCGGGAAATTGAGGGTGGTTTTTCAACGCTGTCCTGTTTGTACTATAAGTCTTTCTGCGGAAACGTTGGCTGTCTGGATTGGTATCTTCACAAGTCTGTGTTGTTTTTACTTCAGTATGAGAGCAAACAATTTGTGTGAAATGTGGTCTGTATATTTTTCAAACCACACATGTAAGAACAAGGTGTGCTCCTGTTGTGAGAGCGTGGTTGAGACCCCAGATAAACACTTAAGAATATAAAAATAAATGCATCCCAAAATGTCAAACAAGTACATTTTAAGTGCATGAAAAAATGGTAATCCACATTCCCATACATGTCTACATGCTGCACATTAACACTTAAAAGAATTGGAAGTTTATGACCAAACTTATCTGAAGGGTTTTGTGTGCCATTTAGTTGGGAGGTGGTTCAAAAATTCCACTTTTATCTTGCATGGACGAGCATATGATCAAATATTTAGTCAGTATGCAGTTGAAAGATGAAAAGATGGAGATTTAATTTATTTATCGGGATGTTAAGATGAGGTTTATAACTGTAAAAGTGGTGAAAATCAGATTTATCAATTACATCGATCAACTTTCCATTATCTGAACATCATTTGCAATTGCTAGTTCCACAGAGCAGGTGTAATTACAAAGACAAAGAGAGTTTAATGATCTTATTTTTTGGCCCTCATTTCAAAACAGAGAAAATGTCACATGAGGAGAATTCAGTTTCCTTTATAGTTTAGAGCTGATTCTTTAGGTAATTGTATACCGTTTTGCTATTAAAATGTACACTGGACTCTAAACAGAGATAGTAGCAGGAGGTAGAGTAGTTATAAACACAAAATATAACTTGCAATAAAATATTTCATTGTAATATCCTGGCTAAGCAATGTTAATGTTACAATTTGATGTTTGACTTGTAAGTACAGGAGCACCATGAATGCATATGCAAGAGGGAAGAAGGGGCTGCACAGTCCGCCTGAGAGTTTCTGTTCAAAAAAGCATACAGTTTGCAACATACAGTATCCCAGACGTTCATGTTGTTGAACCTCTAGGATCTTGATGTGCTTGCTTGGGTTAAGAAGAATGTGGAGGGTGTGATTGTTAATTGTAATATTTACTGGTGTTTACTGACCTACAGAGCGAAAGTGGACAAGAGCATGAAGTTCAGCATTTAAAATTTGTAATAAAAAGGCTATCACCGTGCAATAACATAAGAGTTGAATAAATGTGGCAACTTTGGGTCTCACACGATGGAAAACAATATTAACATGGGCTTTGGACTTAAAACCAGTTGATTTGTATATCACAGTTATGTGCAAATGCTTGAATGGCAACAGTAAAACACCATTGGAGCTTAAATTCAGGTGGGAAGCTACTGTACATCAAATTATGTCTGCAGTGTAAAAAAGAAAGTTTAATTCCATAAAACAGAAAACAGGGGTTTTCAGCTACTGAGCCTTTTTCCATGTCAACTTAGGTCACAGCATGAATATAGCATAGAATAAAGTCCTTTGAGCTGGGAGCTGCATCGGTGTGCATGGACAGGAAAGAAGTGAGCAAAGTTAAATTCAATGCTGAAAATTGGAAATACAAAGCTCAAAGTTTCACCTGGTGAGCTTCAACAGCTTGACTGTACCCATCCCAGACGGTTATCCAAATGTGCCTGGTTCAGTGCCACCATCATATTGTTATACAAGACAGTTAGAAATTCATGCGTTAGTGATTTTGTTTTTATCTATTAAGTTGAATGTCAGTCTCAGACACATTTTTTCTTTCCTGGTTACCTGGAAAAAGGGTGTGAGCATAAACTTGCAATTTGTGAAATATTGTTTTTCTGAAGAACATTGATTTGGATCATTTCTGCATCTCACTGGACGTACAACTCAGAGTTAAAATGGACTAGTTCATTCCCGGTTGACTGGAAAAGAGATCTGAGATTAAATCTGCAATTTGTTTTTTCTTGAAGAAAACATTAATTTGTGACATTTCTGCGTCTCACTTGAGATACAGCTCAGAATTGAAAGACCATGGATGAAGTGGGTCCATTTATATTCTCAATGTTTTCATAATACTCTAATTATGATATATACATCTAATTCTAATTATTTTGTTACACCCCTTCAAAACTGGATCTTGTTATCCATTTACAGTATCTAAAGAAACATAATATTTCAAATAATCCTCACTTTCCTTTCCCCAAACAGAATGACAAGAGGAGGAAGCTTGTCTGATGCAGTTTTGGAGAAACAGCTGACGGCACAAACTGTATCTGTGGTAACCTGTATGAAATCTGAAGTAATTTTCACAATTATAAGTATTTTGTTTCTTGCCATTAACTGTTACAGGTAATACCTATTGAGCACACCTGCAGTAGGAACTAGACAATAGTCAGAGGACTGATCAGGGCTCTGAACTTGTACCTTTGACTAAGGTACTTCCTTCATATTACTTCATGAAACTACCCTGACAATTAAGAACTTGATTAAAAACTGGAAACTCCACATCTGGGTGGGAATTTATTCCCCAAGGAACAACAGTGATTGCAATTTCAATCCCCAGACCTACAGGTATTGCTTTTTTATTTGATAGATGAAAGAGCAAAATGGAACAGGGTTGCATTGGGAATCAAACAAGAATGATTTTACAGCAGCAGTTTGATACATAGGACAGAGTGTGTTAATCTCAGTTATTGAGATGGTTCTGGAACAACACTGGCCATATAAAATTACAAACAGCATGTATATTTTTGTTATTATTTTCATTAGAAATATTTATCCATTATGTTCTATTTTTAAACAATGTCTATTTTCCCTCAGTGGAAGACTGTACCAAACAGACAGTTATTGTAATGTGCCTGGATCAGTGGCAAATTCGGCTACTACACTTCAGAGAGTATCAGGTGCAGCTGCTGTAACTCTGAGTGAATCAGTGCTTTGTAGGATTTAAAAAAAAGCTATTATTCAGCCCCAAAGACATTAAGAAATTCACGCATGAGTGATTTTGATTTTATCTATTAAGTTGGATGTCAATCACAAACATTTTTTCTTTCTGGTTACCTGGAAAAAGGGTGTGAGCGTAACCTTGCAATTTGTGAAATATTGTTTTTCTGAAGACCACTGATTTGGAACATTTCTGTATCTCACTGGAGGTGCGACTCAGAGTTCAAATGAACTTGTTCCTTTTTCCAGTTAAACAGGAGTGACTCAGAGTTCCTTACGAGTTAACTGGAAAAAGGGTGTGAGGGTAAATATGCAATTTGTGATTTTCTTTTCTTGAAGACCATTGATTTGTGACGTTTCTGCATCTCACTTGAGATACAGCTCAGAGTTGAAAGACCATGGATGGAGTGCGTCCATTTACATTCTCAGTTGTTCATAAACATTCTAATTGTAATATAATGATGTATAATTCTAATTATTTTGTTAAAGACAAAGAGGCTCCTTGAAAACTGGATCTTTTTATCCATTTATCTAAAGAAACATAATAACAAGATATAGTGCTTGGCACAGTTTTTACTTTCAGAAGCCTATTTCAATCCAATCATGGTGTGCACACAGTATCGCTACAAGGGATCATACAGTATACTGTATATTAAGCATCTCTGCTACATCTTCACATCAGCAAGCTGTGTCTCATACTTATACCTTGGATTCAAGGTGCACATGCAGCTGACAGTGTTCAAATATGAACTCTCCCAGGACATCTCCATCCAGAAAGACAATCATGTAAACGACACACTGGGTGGTTTACACTAATATTACATTTACTTATTTCCTATATAGCTTGATTGAATTATTAAATATCCTTGTTAATTCAGTATAAGACTGTTGTAGTCACTCTGGCTGCTGGTCTGTGGTTCGAGCTATCATTGGAGTGGCAGCCAACCTCTTCTCCATCCACAAGTCTCTCTGCACTGGTTGTCATGGGCACCAACTGACAGTAGACCCAGATTACCTGGAGACAGTTCCCTTCTCACTTGTCAATTCAATTCAACTTTGTCATTATACTTACACAGGTGTGTATTATAATGAAAAGTATTCCTCATTAGTCTCTCAGGTGCAGTATGTATACTGTATATATTGAACAGCAGACAAAACAATAGACAGAAATACAATAACAATAACAGTGTAAACAACAGTGTGGTACCAGTGCACAATTGTCAAACACTGTGCAGATACACAGAGAAAAGTCTACAAACAGGACAAAACCAGTGCGAACAGTGCAAAATAATACGGCAATTATTACATGACTCTGAAGCCCCGTTCCTTTGTTCTGACCCCAGGAAATCGAAGTTCCAGCACAGGGCCTCAGTTCTGGCACTAAGGCCTTTCCTCTCTCCTGTGGTCTTACAGAAAGCAGCTTCTCCTGCTCTGTCCATCATGCATAGAGGCCCGTGGGAGGAAGAGAGTCCTATATCTGTTCAAGTCAGAGTCTTTTGTTTCCTTTTCTGCTTCCCCTCTGCCTCAAGTCTGGTCCAGACTGGATCAGTACCACCTGAACTTTCCCTGTGCCAATTTCCAAGGTGTAAAAATTGTGGGGGCAAGGCCTATTTGTTCACTTACAATTAAGTGATGTTAAGTATTTCTAAAAATCTTTGGGTGCCTGGACCAAACAGCCTGTTGCCTGTCATAGAAATGTAGCAAAAAAGAGGCCCTTCTCTGTGTTCAGCCAGAGTATGACCTAGAGGTCTTTGCATGAAAGCAAGAGAGGGAGATGATTTTATCTTTTGGATAAGGATCTTTCCCGGGACAATGCAGATCCATTAATAATTCTCCCTTAAGATGGATGTTGACTGTTAGCACCTGGATGTCTGGCAGAGGGACATAGGCACATTTGCCTTGGCACATTTGGAACCTGCTCAACACAAAAATCATACAGGTGCTAAAGGAGCATTAACATTACTAACATAATTACATTGGACAATATACAAAAGATGGGAAGACACAAAAACACATGTCACAATATGTGCTCACAGTACAGGTGTGCAGAACATGTAGACATTACAGAATACATAAGACACAAGTACATTCACATTTTACAGTACAGTGGAAATTCAAATCAACTTTAATTGTCATTATACTTACACGGGTGCATAGTATTGTGAAAAGTGTTTCTCATTAGTCTCTCAGGTGTTGTATATAAATAGTACGGCAGACAAGACAATAGACAAAAATACAACAACAATAACAGTGTAAACAACAGTATGGTGCCAGTGCAAAATTGTAAAAAACTGTTCAAATACACAAACAGAGAAAAGTATACAAACAGCTCAAAAACAGTGCGATGGTAATACGGCGAACAGTGCAAAAATAATATGGCGATTCATAAATAGTACAACTAGTACAGTTTTAAGTGCAATTTTGCCTTACATTCAGTTGTCGTGTATGTAGTGGTGTAGGAGTACAGTCATCGTGGGTACAGGAAGAATTGAGGAGAGATCATAGTATGATGGGAGGGAGTGGGGGTGTCACCAGCTTGACAGCTCTGGGGAAGAAGCTAATTTGGAGTCTTGTGTGCGACTGAAGCGTCCGAAATATTCTACCAGATGGTAGGGGGACAAACAAGTTATGACTGGGGTGAGTTGGGTCAGACATAATTTTGGTGGCTTTTTTCAGACTCCTGGTGTTGTAGATTTCAAGGATGGATGGTTAGGCGCTGCCGATGATGTGTTGGGCAGTTTTGACCACCCGCTGCCGGGCCTTACGGTCGGATGTGGTGCAGTTGCCGTACCAGACTGTGATGCAGCTGGTCAGTATGCTCTCCACCATACATCTGTAGAAGTTGGTGAGGATTCTTGGATACAGGCGTATTTTCTTCAGCCTTCTCAGGAAGTACAGCCGCTGTTGTGCCTTCTTGATGAGACCGGAGGTGTTGAGTGCTCATGTAGAGCAATGTAGATGGGGGAGCGGACTTTTCCTTGTCTCCTGAAGTCAACGATCAGCTCTTTGGTTTTGCTGATGTTGAGACATAGGTTGTTGGTTCTGCACCAGTCTTCAAGTTGTTTTATCTCCTCCCTGTAGGCAGTCTCATTGTTGTCAGTGACCAGGCTATTGTCAGCATACTTGATGATCGTGTTTGTGCTGAACTTTTCTACAGGTTTTTAAATATAATAGCTTTGGTGGGTTCAACCTTTGGAAGCCACAAATGTTCCACAGACTACGGACTCAAAACCTCACATTTGTTTGTTCAAATGTGTAAAACCTGTTTAGATCCACTTTCGGGAAATTGAGGGTGGTTTTTCAACGCTGTCCTGTTTGTACTATAAGTCTTTCTGCGGAAACGTTGGCTGTCTGGATTGGTATCTTCACAAGTCTGTGTTGTTTTTACTTCAGTATGAGAGCAAACAATTTGTGTGAAATGTGGTCTGTATATTTTTCAAACCACACATGTAAGATCAAGGTGTGCTCCTGTTGTGAGAGCGTGGTTGAGACCCCAGATAAACACTTAAGAATATAAAAATAAATGCATCCCAAAATGTCAAACAAGTACATTTTAAGTGCATGAAAAAATGGTAATCCACATTCCAATACATGTCTACATGCTGCACATTAACACTTAAAAGAATTGGAAGTTTATGACCAAACTTATCTGAAGGGTTTTGTGTGCCATTTAGTTGGGAGGTGGTTCAAAAATTCCACTTTTATCTTGCATGGACGAGCATATGATCAAATATTTAGTCAGTATGCAGTTGAAAGATGAAAAGATGGAGATTTAATTTATTTATCGGGATGTTAAGATGAGGTTTATAACTGTAAAAGTGGTGAAAATCAGATTTATCAATTACATCGATCAACTTTCCGTTATCTGAACATCATTTGCAATTGCTAGTTCCACAGAGCAGGTGTAAATACAAAGACAAAGAGAGTTTAATGATCTTATTTTTTGGCCCTCATTTCAAAACAGAGAAAATGTCACATGAGGAGAATTCAGTTTCCTTTATAGTTTAGATTTACCTGATTCTTTAGGTAGTTGTATACCGTTTTGCTATTAAAATGTACACTGGACTCTAGACAGAGATAGTAGCAGGAGGTAGAGTAGTTATAAACACAAAATATAACTAGCAATAAAATATTTCATTGTAATATCCTGGCTAAGCAATGTTAATGTTACAATTTGATGTTTGACTTGTAAGTTCAGGAGCACCATGAATGCATATGCAAGAGGGAAGAAGGGGCTGCACAGTCCGCCTGAGAGTTTCTGTTAAAAAAAGCATACAGTTTGCAACATACAGTATCCCAGACGTTCATGTTGTTGAACCTCTAGGACCTTGATGTGCTTGCTTGGGTTAAGAAGAATGAGGAGGGTGTGATTGTTAATTGTATTATTTACTGGTGTTTACTGACCTACAGAGCGAAAGTGGACAAGAGCATGAAGTTCAGTATTTAAAATTTGTAATAAAAAGGCTATCACCGTGCAATAACATAAGAGTTGAATAAATGTGGCAACTTTGGGTCTCACACGATGGAAAACAATATTAACATGGGCTTTGGACTTAAAACCAGTTGATTTGTATATCACAGTTATGTGCAAATGCTTGAATGGCAACAGTAAAACACCATTGGAGCTTAAATTCAGGTGGGAAGCTACCGTACATCAAATTATGTCTGCAGTGTAAAAAAGAAAGTTTAATTCCATAAAACAGAAAACAGGGGTTTTCAGCTACTGAGCCTTTTTCCATGTCAACTTAGGTCACAGCATGAATATAGCATAGAATAAAGTCCTTTGAGCTGGGAGCTGCATCGGTGTGCATGGACAGGAAAGAAGTGAGCAAAGTTAAATTCAATGCTGAAAATTGGAAATACAAAGCTCAAAGTTTCACCTGGTGAGCTTCAACAGCTTGACTGTACCCATCCCAGACGGTTATCCAAATGTGCCTGGTTCAGTGCCACCATCATATTGTTATACAAGACAGTTAGAAATTCATGCGTTAGTGATTTTGTTTTTATCTATTAAGTTGAATGTCAGTCTCAGACACATTTTTTCTTTCCTGGTTACCTGGAAAAAGGGTGTGAGCATAAACTTGCAATTTGTGAAATATTGTTTTTCTGAAGAACATTGATTTGGATCATTTCTGCATCTCACTGGACGTACAACTCAGAGTTAAAATGGACTAGTTCATTCCCGGTTGACTGGAAAAGAGATTTGAGATTAAATCTGCAATTTGTTTTTTCTTGAAGAAAACATTCATTTGTGACATTTCTGCGTCTCACTTGAGATACAGCTCAGAATTGAAAGACCATGGATGAAGTGGGTCCATTTATATTCTCAATGTTTTCATAATACTCTAATTATGATATATACATCTAATTCTAATTATTTTGTTACACCCCTTCAAAACTGGATCTTGTTATCCATTTACAGTATCTAAAGAAACATAATATTTCAAATAATCCTCACTTTCCTTTCCCCAAACAGAATGACAAGAGGAGGAAGCTTGTCTGATGCAGTTTTGGAGAAACAGCTGAAGGCACAAACTGTATCTGTGGTAACCTGTATGAAATCTGAAGTAATTTTCACAATTATAAGTATTTTGTTTCTTGCCATTAACTGTTACAGGTAATACCTATTGAGCACACCTGCAGTAGGAACTAGACAATAGTCAGAGGACTGATCAGGGCTCTGAACTTGTACCTTTGACTAAGGTACTTCCTTCATATTACTTCATGAAACTACCCTGACAATTAAGAACTTGATTAAAAACTGGAAACTCCACATCTGGGTGGGAATTTATTCCCCAAGGAACAACAGTGATTGCAATTTCAATCCCCAGACCTACAGGTATTGCTTTTTTATTTGATAGATGAAAGAGCAAAATGGAACAGGGTTGCATTGGGAATCAAACAAGAATGATTTTACAGCAGCAGTTTGATACATAGGACAGAGTGTGTTAATCTCAGTTATTGAGATGGTTCTGGAACAACACTGGCCATATAAAATTACAAACAGCATGTATATTTTTGTTATTATTTTCATTAGAAATATTTATCCATTATGTTCTATTTTTAAACAATGTCTATTTTCCCTCAGTGGAAGACTGTACCAAACAGACAGTTATTGTAATGTGCCTGGATCAGTGGCAAATTCGGCTACTACACTTCAGAGAGTATCAGGTGCAGCTGCTGTAACTCTGAGTGAATCAGTGCTTTGTAGGATTTAAAAAAAAGCTATTATTCAGCCCCAAAGACATTAAGAAATTCACGCATGAGTGATTTTGATTTTATCTATTAAGTTGGATGTCAATCACAAACATTTTTTCTTTCTGGTTACCTGGAAAAAGGGTGTGAGCGTAACCTTGCAATTTGTGAAATATTGTTTTTCTGAAGACCACTGATTTGGAACATTTCTGTATCTCACTGGAGGTGCGACTCAGAGTTCAAATGAACTTGTTCCTTTTTCCAGTTAAACAGGAGTGACTCAGAGTTCCTTACGAGTTAACTGGAAAAAGGGTGTGAGGGTAAATATGCAATTTGTGATTTTCTTTTCTTGAAGACCATTGATTTGTGACGTTTCTGCATCTCACTTGAGATACAGCTCAGAGTTGAAAGACCATGGATGGAATGCGTCCATTTACATTCTCAGTTGTTCATAAACATTCTAATTGTAATATAATGATGTATAATTCTAATTATTTTGTTAAAGACAAAGAGGCTCCTTGAAAACTGGATCTTTTTATTCATTTATCTAAAGAAACATAATAACAAGATATAGTGCTTGGCACAGTTTTTACTTTCAGAAGCCTATTTCAATCCAATCATGGTGTGCACACAGTATCGCTACAAGGGATCATACAGTATACTGTAGATTAAGCATCTCTGCTACATCTTCACATCAGCAAGCTGTGTCTCATACTTATACCTTGGATTCAAGGTGCACATGCAGCTGACAGTGTTCAAATATGAACTCTCCCAGGACATCTCCATCCAGAAAGACAATCATGTAAACGACACACTGGGTGGTTTACACTAATATTACATTTACTTATTTCCTATATAGCTTGATTGAATTATTAAATATCCTTATTAATTCAGTATAAGACTGTTGTAGTCACTCTGGCTGCTGGTCTGTGGTTCGAGCTATCATTGGAGTGGCAGCCAACCTCTTCTCCATCCACAAGTCTCTCTGCACAGGTTGTCATGGGCACCAACTGACAGTAGACCAAGATTACCTGGAGACAGTTCCCTTCTCACTTGTCAATTCAATTCAACTTTGTCATTATACTTACACAGGTGTGTATTATAATGAAAAGTATTCCTCATTAGTCTCTCAGGTGCAGTATGTATACTGTATATATTGAACAGCAGACAAAACAATAGACAGAAATACAATAACAATAACAGTGTAAACAACAGTGTGGTACCAGTGCACAATTGTCAAACACTGTGCAGATACACAGAGAAAAGTATACAAACAGGACAAAACCAGTGCGAACAGTGCAAAATAATACGGCAATTATTACATGACTCTGAAGCCCCGTTCCTTTGTTCTGACCCCAGGAAATCGAAGTTCCAGCACAGGGCCTCAGTTCTGGCACTAAGGCCTTTCCTCTCTCCTGTGGTCTTACAGAAAGCAGCTTCTCCTGCTCTGTCCATCATGCATAGAGGCCCGTGGGAGGAAGAGAGTCCTATATCTGTTCAAGTCAGAGTCTTTTGTTTCCTTTTCTGCTTCCCCTCTGCCTCAAGTCTGGTCCAGACTGGATCAGTACCACCTGAACTTTCCCTGTGCCAATTTCCAAGGTGTAAAAATTGTGGGGGCAAGGCCTATTTGTTCACTTACAATTAAGTGATGTTAAGTATTTCTAAAAATCTTTGGGTGCCTGGACCAAACAGCCTGTTGCCTGTCATAGGAATGTAGCAAAAAAGAGGCCCTCTCAGTGTTCAGCCAGAGTATGACCTAGAGGTCTTTGCATGAAAGCAAGAGAGGGAGATGATTTTATCTTTTGGATAAGGATCTTTCCCGGGACAATGCAGATCCATTAATAATTCTCCCTTAAGATGGATGTTGACTGTTAGCACCTGGATGTCTGGCAGAGGGACATAGGCACATTTGCCTTGGCACATTTGGAACCTGCTCAACACAAAAATCATACAGGTGCTAAAGGAGCATTAACATTACTAACATAATTACATTGGACAATATACAAAAGATGGGAAGACACAAAAACACATGTCACAATATGTGCTCACAGAACAGGTTTGCAGAACATGTAGACATTACAGAATACATAAGACACAAGTACATTCACATTTTACAGTACAGTGGAAATTCAAATCAACTTTAATTGTCATTATACTTACACGGGTGCATAGTATTGTGAAAAGTGTTTCTCATTAGTCTCTCAGGTGTTGTATATAAATAGTACGGCAGACAAGACAATAGACAAAAATACAACAACAATAACAGTGTAAACAACAGTATGGTGCCAGTGCAAAATTGTAAAAAACTGTTCAAATACACAAACAGAGAAAAGTATACAAACAGCTCAAAAACAGTGCGATGGTAATACGGCGAACAGTGCAAAAATAATATGGCGATTCATAAATAGTACAACTAGTACAGTTTTAAGTGCAATTTTGCCTTACATTCAGTTGTCGTGTATGTAGTGGTGTAGGAGTACAGTCATCGTGGGTACAGGAAGAATTGAGGAGAGATCATAGTATGATGGGAGGGAGTGGGGGTGTCACCAGCTTGACAGCTCTGGGGAAGAAGCTAATTTGGAGTCTTGTGTGCGACTGAAGCGTCCGAAATATTCTACCAGATGGTAGGGGGACAAACAAGTTATGACTGGGGTGAGTTGGGTCAGACATAATTTTGGTGGCTTTTTTCAGACTCCTGGTGTTGTAGATTTCAAGGATGGATGGTAAGGCACTGCCGATGATGTGTTGGGCAGTTTTGACCACCCACTGCCACTTTTATCTTGCATGGACAAGCATATGATCAAATATTTAGTCCGTATGCAGTTGAAAGATGAAAAGATGGAGATTTAATTTATTTATCGGGATGTTAAGATGAGGTTTATAACTGTAAAAGTGGTGAAAATCAGATTTATCAATTACATCGATCAACTTTCCATTATCTGAACATCATTTGCAATTGCTAGTTCCACAGAGCAGGTGTAATTACAAAGACAAAGAGAGTTTAATGATCTTATTTTTTGGCCCTCATTTCAAAACAGAGAAAATGTCACATGAGGAGAATTCAGTTTCCTTTATAGTTTAGAGTTGATTCTTTAGGTAATTTTATACCGTTTTGCTATTAAAATGTACACTGGACTCTAGACAGAGATAGTAGCAGGAGGTAGAGTAGTTATAAACACAAAATATAACTAGCAATAAAATATTTCATTGTAATATCCTGGCTAAGCAATGTTAATGTTACAATTTGATGTTTGACTTGTAAGTACAGGAGCACCATGAATGCATATGCAAGAGGGAAGAAGGGGCTGCACAGTCCTCCTGAGAGTTTCTGTTAAAAAAAGCATACAGTTTGCAACATACAGTACCCCAGACGTTCATGTTGTTGAACCTCTAGGACCTTGATGTTCTTGCTTGGGTTAAGAAGAATGAGGAGGGTGTGATTGTCAATTGTATTATTTACTGGTGTTTACTGACCTACAGAGCGAAAGTGGACAAGAGCATGAAGTTCAATATTTAAAATTTGTAATAAAAAGGCTATCACCGTGCAATAACATAAGAGTTGAATAAATGTGGCAACTTTGGGTCTCACACGATGGAAAACAATATTAACATGGGCTTTGGACTTAAAACCAGTTGATTTGTATATCACAGTTATGTGCAAATGCTTGAATGGCAACAGTAAAACACCATTGGAGCTTAAATTCAGGTGGGAAGCTACTGTACATCAAATTATGTCTGCAGTGTAAAAAAGAAAGTTTAATTCCATAAAACAGAAAACAGGGGTTTTCAGCTACTGAGCCTTTTTCCATGTCAACTTAGGTCACAGTATGAATATAGCATAGAATAAAGTCCTTTGAGCTGGGAGCTGCATCGGTGTGCATGGACAGGAAAGAAGTGAGCAAAGTTAAATTCAATGCTGAAAATTGGAAATACAAAGCTCAAAGTTTCACCTGGTGAGCTTCAACAGCTTGACTGTACCCATCCCAGACGGTTATCCAAATGTGCCTGGTTCAGTGCCACCATCATATTGTTATACAAGACATTTAGAAATTCATGCGTTAGTGATTTTGTTTTTATCTATTAAGTTGAATGTCAGTCTCAGACACATTTTTTCTTTCCTGATTACCTGGAAAAAGGGTGTGAGCATAAACTTGCAATTTGTGAAATATTGTTTTTCTGAAGAACATTGATTTGGATCATTTCTGCATCTCACTGGACGTACAACTCAGAGTTAAAATGGACTAGTTCATTCCCGGTTGACTGGAAAAGAGATTTGAGATTAAATCTGCAATTTGTTTTTTCTTGAAGAAAACATTAATTTGTGACATTTCTGCGTCTCACTTGAGATACAGCTCAGAATTGAAAGACCATGGATGAAGTGGGTCCATTTATATTCTCAATGTTTTCATAATACTCTAATTATGATATATACATCTAATTCTAATTATTTTGTTACACCCCTTCAAAACTGGATCTTGTTATCCATTTACAGTATCTAAAGAAACATAGTATTTCAAATAATCCTCACTTTCCTTTCCCCAAACAGAATGACAAGAGGAGGAAGCTTGTCTGATGCAGTTTTGGAGAAACAGCTGACGGCACAAACTGTATCTGTGGTAACCTGTATGAAATCTGAAGTAATTTTCACAATTATAAGTATTTTGTTTCTTGCCATTAACTGTTACAGGTAATACCTATTGAGCACACCTGCAGTAGGAACTAGACAATAGTCAGAGGACTGATCAGGGCTCTGAACTTGTACCTTTGACTAAGGTACTTCCTTCATATTACTTCATGAAACTACCCTGACAATTAAGAACTTGATTAAAAACTGGAAACTCCACATCTGGGTGGGAATTTATTCCCCAAGGAACAACAGTGATTGCAATTTCAATCCCCAGACCTACAGGTATTGCTTTTTTATTTGATAGATGAAAGAGCAAAATGGAACAGGGTTGCATTGGGAATCAAACAAGAATGATTTTACAGCAGCAGTTTGATACATAGGACAGAGTGTGTTAATCTCAGTTATTGAGATGGTTCTGGAACAACACTGGCCATATAAAATTACAAACAGCATGTATATTTTTGTTATTATTTTCATTAGAAATATTTATCCATTATGTTCTATTTTTAAACAATGTCTATTTTCCCTCAGTGGAAGACTGTACCAAACAGACAGTTATTGTAATGTGCCTGGATCAGTGGCAAATTCGGCTACTACACTTCAGAGAGTATCAGGTGCAGCTGCTGTAACTCTGAGTGAATCAGTGCTTTGTAGGATTTAAAAAAAAGCTATTATTCAGCCCCAAAGACATTAAGAAATTCACACATGAGTGATTTTGATTTTATCTATTAAGTTGGATGTCAATCACAAACATTTTTTCTTTCTGGTTACCTGGAAAAAGGGTGTGAGCGTAACCTTGCAATTTGTGAAATATTGTTTTTCTGAAGACCACTGAGTTGGAACATTTCTGTATCTCACTGGAGGTGCGACTCAGAGTTCAAATGAACTTGTTCCTTTTTCCAGTTAAACAGGAGTGACTCAGAGTTCCTTACGAGTTAACTGGAAAAAGGGTGTGAGGGTAAATATGCAATTTGTGATTTTCTTTTCTTGAAGACCATTGATTTGTGACGTTTCTGCATCTCACTTGAGATACAGCTCAGAGTTGAAAGACCATGGATGGAGTGCGTCCATTTACATTCTCAGTTGTTCATAAACATTCTAATTGTAATATAATGATATATAATTCTAATTATTTTGTTAAAGACAAAGAGGCTCCTTGAAAACTGGATCTTTTTATCCATTTATCTAAAGAAACATAATAACAAGATATAGTGCTTGGCACAGTTTTTACTTTCCGAAGCCTATTTCAATCCAATCATGGTGTGCACACAGTATCGCTACAAGGGATCATACAGTATACTGTAGATTAAGCATCTCTGCTACATCTTCACATCAGCAAGCTGTGTCTCATACTTATACCTTGGATTCAAGGTGCACATGCAGCTGACACTGTTCAAATATGAACTGTCCCAGGACATCTCCATCCAGAAAGACAATCATGTAAACGACACACTGGGTGGTTTACACTAATATTACATTTACTTATTTCCTATATAGCTTGATTGAATTATTAAGTATCCTTATTAATTCAGTATAAGACTGTTGTGGTCACTCTGGCTGCTGGTCTGTGGTTCGAGCTATCATTGGAGTGGCAGCCAACCTCTTCTCCATCCACAAGTCTCTCTGCACTGGTTGTCATGGGCACCAACTGACAGTAGACCCAGATTACCTGGAGACAGTTCCCTTCTCACTTGTCAATTCAATTCAACTTTATCATTATACTTACATAGGTGTGTACTATAATGAAAAGTATTCCTCATTAGTCTCTCAGGTGCAGTATGTATACTGTATATATTGAACAGCAGACAAAAAAATAGACAGAAATACAATAACAATAACAGTGTAAACATCAGTGTGGTACCAGTGCACAATTGTCAAACACTGTGCAGATACACAGAGAAAAGTCTACAAACAGGACAAAACCAGTGCGAACAGTGCAAAATAATACGGCAATTATTACATGACTCTGAAGCCCCGTTCCTTTGTTCTGACCCCAGGAAATCGAAGTTCCAGCACAGGGCCTCAGTTCTGGCACTAAGGCCTTTCCTCTCTCCTGTGGTCTTACAGAAAGCAGCTTCTCCTGCTCTGTCCATCATGCATAGAGGCCCGTGGAGGAAGAGAGTCCTGCTTCCCCTCTGCCTCAAGTCTGGTCCAGACTGGATCAGCACCACCTGAACTTTCCCTGTGCCAATTTCCAAGGTGTAAAAATTGTGGGGGCAAGGCCTATTTGTTCACTTAGAATTAAGTGATGTTAAGTATTTCTAAAAATCCTTGGGTGCCTGGACCAAACAGCCTGTTGCCTGTCATAGGAATGTAGCAAAAAGAGGCCCTTCTCTGTGTTCAGCCAGAGTATGACCTAGAGGTCTTTGCATGAAAGCAAGTGAGGGAGATGATCTTATCTTTTGGTTAAGGATCTTTCCCAGGACAATGCAGATCCATTAATAATTCTCCCTTAAGATGGATGTTGACTGTTAGCACCTGGATGTCTGGCAGAGGGACATAGGCACATTTGCCTTGGCACATTTGGAACCTGCTCAACACAAAAATCATACAGGTGCTAAAGGAGCATTAACATTACTAACATAATTACATTGGACAATATACAAAAGATGGGAAGACACAAAAACACGTCACAATATGTGCTCACAGTACAGTACAGATGTGCAGAACATGTAGACATTACAGAATACATAAGACACAAGTACATTCACATTGTACAGTACAGTGGAAATTCAAATCAACTTTAATTGTCATTATACTTACACGGGTGCATAGTATTGTGAAAAGTGTTTCTCATTAGTCTCTCAGGTGTTGTATATAAATAGTACGGCAGACAAGACAATAGACAAAAATACAACAACAATAACAGTGTAAACAACAGTATGGTGCCAGTGCAAAATTGTAAAAAACTGTTCAAATACACAAACAGAGAAAAGTATACAAACAGCACAAAAACAGTGCGATGGTAATACGGCAAACAGTGCAAAAATAATATAGCAATTCATAAATAGTACAACTAGTACAGTTTTAAGTGCAATTTTGCCTTACATTCAGTTGTCGTGTATGTAGTGGTGTAGGAGTACAGTCATCGTGGGTACAGGAAGAATTGAGGAGTGATCATAGTATGATGGGAAGGAGTGGGGGTGTCACCAGCTTGACAGCTCTGGGGAAGAAGCTAATTTGGAGTCTTGTGTGTGACTGAAGCGTCCGAAATATTCTACCAGATGGTAGGGGGACAAACAAGTTATGACTGGGGTGAGTTGGGTCAGACATAATTTTGGTGGCTTTTTTCAGACTCCTGGTGTTGTAGATTTCAAGGATGGATGGTAAGGCACTGCCGATGATGTGTTGGGCAGTTTTGACCACCCACTGCCACTTTTATCTTGCATGGACAAGCATATGATCAAATATTTAGTCCGTATGCAGTTGAAAGATGAAAAGATGGAGATTTAATTTATTTATCGGGATGTTAAGATGAGGTTTATAACTGTAAAAGTGGTGAAAATCAGATTTATCAATTACATCGATCAACTTTCCATTATCTGAACATCATTTGCAATTGCTAGTTCCACAGAGCAGGTGTAATTACAAAGACAAAGAGAGTTTAATGATCTTATTTTTTGGCCCTCATTTCAAAACAGAGAAAATGTCACATGAGGAGAATTCAGTTTCCTTTATAGTTTAGAGCTGATTCTTTAGGTAATTGTATACCGTTTTGCTATTAAAATGTACACTGGACTCTAAACAGAGATAGTAGCAGGAGGTAGAGTAGTTATAAACACAAAATATAACTAGCAATAAAATATTTCATTGTAATATCCTGGCTAAGCAATGTTAATGTTACAATTTGATGTTTGACTTGTAAGTGCAGGAGCACCATGAATGCATATGCAAGAGGGAAGAAGGGGCTGCACAGTCCGCCTGAGAGTTTCTGTTCAAAAAAGCATACAGTTTGCAACATACAGTATCCCAGACGTTCATGTTGTTGAACCTCTAGGACCTTGATGTGCTTGCTTGGGTTAAGAAGAATTTGGAGGGTGTGATTGTTAATTGTAATATGTACTGGTGTTTACTGACCTACAGAGCGAAAGTGGACAAGAGCATGAAGTTCAACATTTAAAATTTGTAATAAAAAGGCTATCACTGTGCAATAACATAAGAGTTGAATAAATGTGGCAACTTTGGGTCTCACACGATGGAAAACAATATTAACATGGGCTTTGGACTTAAAACCAGTTGATTTGTATATCACAGTTATGTGCAAATGCTTGAATGGCAACAGTAAAACACCATTGGAGCTTAAATTCAGGTGGGAAGCTACTGTACATCAAATTATGTCTGCAGTGTAAAAAAGAAAGTTTAATTCCATAAAACAGAAAACAGGGGTTTTCAGCTACTGAGCCTTTTTCCATGTCAACTTAGGTCACAGCATGAATATAGCTTAGAATAAAGTCCTTTGAGCTGGGAGCTGCATCGGTGTGCATGGACAGAAAAGAAGTGAGCAAAGTTAAATTCAATGCTGAAAATTGGAAATACAAAGCTCAAAGTTTCACCTGGTGAGCTTCAACAGCTTGACTGTACCCATCCCAGTCGGTTATCCAAATGTGCCTGGTTCAGTGCCACCATCATATTGTTATACAAGACATTTAGAAATTCATGCGTTAGTGATTTTGTTTTTATCTATTAAGTTGAATGTTAGTCTCAGACACATTTTTTCTTTCCTGGTTACCTGGAAAAAGGGTGTGAGCATAAACTTGCAATTTGTGAAATATTGTTTTTCTGAAGAACATTGATTTGGATCATTTCTGCATCTCACTGGACGTACAACTCAGAGTTAAAATGGACTAGTTCATTCCCGGTTGACTGGAAAAGAGATCTGAGATTAAATCTGCAATTTGTTTTTTATTGAAGAAAACATTGATTTGTGACATTTCTGCGTCTCACTTGAGATACAGCTCAGAATTGAAAGACCATGGATGAAGTGGGTCCATTTATATTCTCAATGTTTTCATAATACTCTAATTATGATATATACATCTAATTCTAATTATTTTGTTACACCCCTTCAAAACTGGATCTTGTTATCCATTTACAGTATCTAAAGAAACATAATATTTCAAATAATCCTCACTTTCCTTTCCCCAAACAGAATGACAAGAGGAGGAAGCTTGTCTGATGCAGTTTTGGAGAAACAGCTGACGGCACAAACTGTATCTGTGGTAACCTGTATGAAATCTGAAGTAATTTTCACAATTATATGTATTTTGTTTCTTGCCATTAACTGTTACAGGTAATACCTATTGAGCACACCTGCAGTAGGAACTAGACAATAGTCAGAGGACTGATCAGGGCTCTGAACTTGTACCTTTGACTAAGGTACTTCCTTCATATTACTTCATTAAACTACCCTGACAATTAAGAACTTGATTAAAAACTGGAAACTCCACATCTGGGTGGGAATTTATTCCCCAAGGAACAACAGTGATTGCAATTTCAATCCCCAGACCTACAGGTATTGCTTTTTTATTTGATAGATGAAAGAGCAAAATGGAACAGGGTTGCATTGGGAATCAAACAAGAATGATTTTACAGCAGCAGTTTGATACATAGGACAGTGTGTTAATCTCAGTTATTGAGATGGTTCTGGAACAACACTGGCCATATAAAATTACAAACAGCATGTATATTTTTGTTATTATTTTCATTAGAAATATTCATCCATTATGTTCTATTTTTAAACAATGTCTATTTTCCCTCAGTGGAAGACTGTACCAAACAGACAGTTATTGTAATGTGCCTGGATCAGTGGCAAATTCGGCTAGTACACTTCAGAGAGTATCAGGTGCAGCTGCTGTAACTCTGAGTGAATCAGTGCTTTGTAGGATTTAAAAAAAAGCTATTATTCAGCCCCAGAGACATTAAGAAATTCACGCATGATTGATTTTGATTTTATCTATTAAGTTGGATGTCAATCACAAACATTTTTTCTTTCTGGTTACCTGGAAAAAGGGTGTGAGCGTAACCTTGCAATTTGTGAAATATTGTTTTTCTGAAGACCACTGAGTTGGAACATTTCTGTATCTCACTGGAGGTGCGACTCAGAGTTCAAATGAACTTGTTCCTTTTTCCAGTTAAACAGGAGTGACTCAGAGTTCCTTACGAGTTAACTGGAAAAAGGGTGTGAGGGTAAATATGCAATTTGTGATTTTCTTTTCTTGAAGACCATTGATTTGTGACGTTTCTGCATCTCACTTGAGATACAGCTCAGAGTTGAAAGACCATGGATGGAGTGCGTCCATTTACATTCTCAGTTGTTCATAAACATTCTAATTGTAATATAATGATGTATAATTCTAATTATTTTATTAAAGACAAAGAGGCTCCTTGAAAACTGGATCTTTTTATCCATTTATCTAAAGAAACATAATAACAAGATATAGTGCTTGGCACAGTTTTTACTTTCAGAAGCCTATTTCAATCCAATCATGGTGTGCACACAGTATCGCTACAAGGGATCATACAGTATACTGTAGATTAAGCATCTCTGCTACATCTTCACATCAGCAAGCTGTGTCTCATACTTATACCTTGGATTCAAGGTGCACATGCAGCTGACAGTGTTCAAATATGAACTCTCCCAGGACATCTCCATCCAGAAAGACAATCATGTAAACGACACACTGGGTGGTTTACACTAATATTACATTTACTTATTTCCTATATAGCTTGATTGAATTATTAAATATCCTTATTAATTCAGTATAAGACTGTTGTAGTCACTCTGGCTGCTGGTCTGTGGTTCGAGCTATCATTGGAGTGGCAGCCAACCTCTTCTCCATCCACAAGTCTCTCTGCACAGGTTGTCATGGGCACCAACTGACAGTAGACCCAGATTACCTGGAGACAGTTCCCTTCTCACTTGTCAATTCAATTCAACTTTGTCATTATACTTACACAGGTGTGTATTATAATGAAAAGTATTCCTCATTAGTCTCTCAGGTGCAGTATGTATACTGTATATATTGAACAGCAGACAAAACAATAGACAGAAATACAATAACAATAACAGTGTAAACAACAGTGTGGTACCAGTGCACAATTGTCAAACACTGTGCAGATACACAGAGAAAAGTATACAAACAGGACAAAACCAGTGCGAACAGTGCAAAATAATACGGCAATTATTACATGACTCTGAAGCCCCGTTCCTTTGTTCTGACCCCAGGAAATCGAAGTTCCAGCACAGGGCCTCAGTTCTGGCACTAAGGCCTTTCCTCTCTCCTGTGGTCTTACAGAAAGCAGCTTCTCCTGCTCTGTCCATCATGCATAGAGGCCCGTGGAGGAAGAGAGTCCTGCTTCCCCTCTGCCTCAAGTCTGGTCCAGACTGGATCAGCACCACCTGAACTTTCCCTGTGCCAATTTCCAAGGTGTAAAAATTGTGGGGGCAAGGCCTATTTGTTCACTTAGAATTTAGTGATGTTAGGTATTTCTAAAAATCCTTGGGTGCCTGGACCAAACAGCCTGTTGCCTGTCATAGGAATGTAGCAAAAAGAGGCCCTTCTCTTTGTTCAGCCAGAGTATGACCTAGAGGTCTTTGCATGAAAGCAAGTGAGGGAGATGATCTTATCTTTTGGTTAAGGATCTTTCCCAGGACAATGCAGATCCATTAATAATTCTCCCTTAAGATGGATGTTGACTGTTAGCACCTGGATGTCTGGCAGAGGGACATAGGCACATTTGCCTTGGCACATTTGGAACCTGCTCAACACAAAAATCATACAGGTGCTAAAGGAGCATTAACATTACTAACATAATTACATTGGACAATATACAAAAGATGGGAAGACACAAAAACACATCACAATATGTGCTCACAGTACAGTACAGATGTGCAGAACACGTAGACATTACAGAATACATAAGACACAAGTACATTCACATTGTACAGTACAGTGGAAATTCAAATCAACTTTAATTGTCATTATACTTACACGGGTGCATAGTATTGTGAAAAGTGTTTCTCATTAGTCTCTCAGGTGTTGTATATAAATAGTACGGCAGACAAGACAATAGACAAAAATACAATAACAATAAGAGTGTAAACAACAGTATGGTGCCAGTGCAAAATTGTAAAAAACTGTTCAAATACACAAACAGAGAAAAGTATACAAACAGCACAAAAACAGTGCGATGGTAATACGGCAAACAGTGCAAAAATAATATAGCAATTCATAAATAGTACAACTAGTACAGTTTTAAGTGCAATTTTGCCTTACATTCAGTTGTCGTGTATGTAGTGGTGTAGGAGTACAGTCATCGTGGGTACAGGAAGAATTGAGGAGAGATCATAGTATGATGGGAAGGAGTGGGGGTGTCACCAGCTTGACAGCTCTGGGGAAGAAGCTAATTTGGAGTCTTGTGTGCGACTGAAGCGTCCGAAATATTCTACCAGATGGTAGGGGGACAAACAAGTTATGACTGGGGTGAGTTGGGTCAGACATAATTTTGGTGGCTTTTTTCAGACTCCTGGTGTTGTAGATTTCAAGGATGGATGGTTAGGCGCTGCCGATGATGTGTTGGGCAGTTTTGACCACCCGCTTCCGGGCCTTACGGTCGGATGTGGTGCAGTTGCCGTACCAGACTGTGATGCAGCTGGTCAGTATGCTCTCCACCATACATCTGTAGAAGTTGGTGAGGATTCCTGGATGCAGGCGTATTTTCTTCAGCCTTCTCAGGAAGTACAGCCGCTGTTGTGCCTTCTTGATGAGACTGGAGGTGTTGAGTGCTCATGTAGAGCAATGTAGATGGGGGAGCGGACTTTTCCTTGTCTCCTGAAGTCAACGATCAGCTCTTTGGTTTTGCTGATGTTGAGACATAGGTTGTTGGTTCTGCACCAGTCTTCAAGTTGTTTTATCTCCTCCCTGTAGGCAGTCTCATTGTTGTCAGTGATCAGGCTATTGTCAGCATACTTGATGATCGTGTTTGTGCTGAACTTTTCTACAGGTTTTTAAATATAATAGCTTTGGTGGGTTCAACCTTTGGAAGCCACAAATGTTCCACAGACTACGGACACAAAACCTCACATTTGTTTGTTCAAATGTGTAAAACCTGTTTAGATCCACTTTCGGGAAATTGAGGGTGGTTTTTCAACGCTGTCCTGTTTGTACTATAAGTCTTTCTGCGGAAACGTTGGCTGTCTGGATTGGTATCTTCACAAGTCTGTGTTGTTTTTACTTCAGTATGAGAGCAAACAATTTGTGTGAAATGTGGTCTGTATATTTTTCAAACCACACATGTAAGAACAAGGTGTGCTCCTGTTGTGAGAGCGTGGTTGAGACCCCAGATAAACACTTAAGAATATAAGAATAAATGCATCCCAAAATGTCAAACAAGTACATTTTAAGTGCATGAAAAAATGGTAATCCACATTCCAATACATGTCTACATGCTGCACATTAACACTTAAATGAATTGGAAGTTTATGACCAAACTTATCTGAAGGGTTTTGTGTGCCATTTAGTTGGTAGGTGGTTCAAAAATTCCACTTTTATCTTGCATGGACAAGCATATGATCAAATATTTAGTCAGTATGCAGTTGAAAGATGAAAAGATGGAGATTTAATTTATTTATCGGGATGTTAAGATGAGGTTTATAACTGTAAAAGTGGTGAAAATCAGATTTATCAATTACATCGATCAACTTTCCATTATCTGAACATCATTTGCAATTGCTAGTTCCACAGAGCAGGTGTAATTACAAAGACAAAGAGAGTTTAATGATCTTATTTTTTGGCCCTCATTTCAAAACAGAGAAAATGTCACATGAGGAGAATTCAGTTTCCTTTATAGTTTAGAGCTGATTCTTTAGGTAATTGTATACCGTTTTGCTATTAAAATGTACACTGGACTCTAGACAGAGATAGTAGCAGGAGGTAGAGTAGTTATAAACACAAAATATAACTAGCAATAAAATATTTCATTGTAATATCCTGGCTAAGCAATGTTAATGTTACAATTTGATGTTTGACTTGTAAATGCAGGAGCACCATGAATGCATATGCAAGAGGGAAGAAGGGGCTGCACAGTCCGCCTTAGAGTTTCTGTTAAAAAAAGCATACAGTTTGCAACATACAGTATCCCAGACGTTCATGTTGTTGAACCTCTAGGACCTTGATGTGCTTGCTTGGGTTAAGAAGAATGAGGAGGGTGTGATTGTTAATTGTATTATTTACTGGTGTTTACTGACCTACAGAGCGAAAGTGGACAAGAGCATGAAGTTCAATATTTAAAATTTGTAATAAAAAGGCTATCACCGTGCAATAACATAAGAGTTGAATAAATGTGGCAACTTTGGGTCTCACACGATGGAAAACAATATTAACATGGGCTTTGGACTTAAAACCAGTTGATTTGTATATCACAGTTATGTGCAAATGCTTGAATGGCAACAGTAAAACACCATTGGAGCTTAAATTCAGGTGGGAAGCTACTGTACATCAAATTATGTCTGCAGTGTAAAAAAGAAAGTTTAATTCCATAAAACAGAAAACAGGGGTTTTCAGCTACTGAGCCTTTTTCCATGTCAACTTAGGTCACAGCATGAATATAGCATAGAATAAAGTCCTTTGAGCTGGGAGCTGCATCGGTGTGCATGGACAGGAAAGAAGTGAGCAAAGTTAAATTCAATGCTGAAAATTGGAAATACAAAGCTCAAAGTTTCACCTGGTGAGCTTCAACAGCTTGACTGTACCCATCCCAGACGGTTATCCAAATGTGCCTGGTTCAGTGCCACCATCATATTGTTATACAAGACATTTAGAAATTCATGCGTTAGTGATTTTGTTTTTATCTATTAAGTTGAATGTCAGTCTCAGACACATTTTTTCTTTCCTGATTACCTGGAAAAAGGGTGTGAGCATAAACTTGCAATTTGTGAAATATTGTTTTTCTGAAGAACATTGATTTGGATCATTTCTGCATCTCACTGGACGTACAACTCAGAGTTAAAATGGACTAGTTCATTCCCGGTTGACTGGAAAAGAGATTTGAGATTAAATCTGCAATTTGTTTTTTCTTGAAGAAAACATTAATTTGTGACATTTCTGCGTCTCACTTGAGAAAAAGCTCAGAATTGAAAGACCATGGATGAAGTGGGTCCATTTATATTCTCAATGTTTTCATAATACTCTAATTATGATATATACATCTAATTCTAATTATTTTGTTACACCCCTTCAAAACTGGATCTTGTTATCCATTTACAGTATCTAAAGAAACATAATATTTCAAATAATCCTCACTTTCCTTTCCCCAAACAGAATGACAAGAGGAGGAAGCTTGTCTGATGCAGTTTTGGAGAAACAGCTGAAGGCACAAACTGTATCTGTGGTAACCTGTATGAAATCTGAAGTAATTTTCACAATTATAAGTATTTTGTTTCTTGCCATTAACTGTTACAGGTAATACCTATTGAGCACACCTGCAGTAGGAACTAGACAATAGTCAGAGGACTGATCAGGGCTCTGAACTTGTACCTTTGACTAAGGTACTTCCTTCATATTACTTCATGAAACTACCCTGACAATAAAGAACTTGGTTAAAAACTGGAAACTCCACATTTGGGTGGGAATTTATTCCCCAAGGAACAACAGTGATTGCAATTCCAATCCCCAGACCTACAGGTATTGCTTTTTTATTTGATAGATGAAAGAGCAAAATGGAACAGGGTTGCATTGGGAATCAAACAAGAATGATTTTACAGCAGCAGTGTGATACGTAGGACAGAGTGTGTTAATCTCAGTTATTGAGATGGTTCTGGAACAACACTGGCCATATAAAATTACAAACAGCATGTATATTTTTGTTATTATTTTCATTAGAAATATTCATCCATTATGTTCTATTTTTAAACAATGTCTATTTTCCCTCAGTGGAAGACTGTACCAAACAGACAGTCATTGTAATGTGCCTGGATCAGTGGCAAATTCGGCTAGTACACTTCAGACAGTATCAGGTGCAGCTGCTGTAACTCTGAGTGAATCAGTGCTTTGTAGGATTTAAAAAAAAGCTATTATTCAGCCCCAAAGACATTAAGAAATTCACGCATGAGTGATTTTGATTTTATCTATTAAGTTGGATGCCAATCACAAACATTTTTTCTTTCTGGTTACCTGGAAAAAGGGTGTGAGCGTAACCTTGCAATTTGTGAAATATTGTTTTTCTGAAGACCACTGAGTTGGAACATTTCTGTATCTCACTGGAGGTGCGACTCAGAGTTCAAATGAACTTGTTCCTTTTTCCAGTTAAACAGGAGTGACTCAGAGTTCCTTACGAGTTAACTGGAAAAAGGGTGTGAGGGTAAATATGCAATTTGTGATTTTCTTTTCTTGAAGACCATTGATTTGTGACGTTTCTGCATCTCACTTGAGATACAGCTCAGAGTTGAAAGACCATGGATGGAGTGCGTCCATTTACATTCTCAGTTGTTCATAAACATTCTAATTGTAATATAATGATGTATAATTCTAATTATTTTGTTAAAGACAAAGAGGCTCCTTGAAAACTGGATCTTTTTATCCATTTATCTAAAGAAACATAATAACAAGATATAGTGCTTGGCACAGTTTTTACTTTCCGAAGCCTATTTCAATCCAATCATGGTGTGCACACAGTATCGCTACAAGGGATCATACAGTATACTGTAGATTAAGCATCTCTGCTACATCTTCACATCAGCAAGCTGTGTCTCATACTTATACCTTGGATTCAAGGTGCACATGCAGCTGACAGTGTTCAAATATGAACTCTCCCAGGACATCTCCATCCAGAAAGACAATCATGTAAACGACACACTGGGTGGTTTACACTAATATTACATTTACTTATTTCCTATATAGCTTGATTGAATTATTAAATATCCTTATTAATTCAGTATAAGACTGTTGTAGTCACTCTGGCTGCTGGTCTGTGGTTCGAGCTATCATTGGAGTGGCAGCCAACCTCTTCTCCATCCACAAGTCTCTCTGCACAGGTTGTCATGGGCACCAACTGACAGTAGACCCAGATTACCTGGAGACAGTTCCCTTTTCACTTGTCAATTCAATTCAACTTTGTCATTATACTTACACAGGTGTGTATTATAATGAAAAGTATTCCTCATTAGTCTCTCAGGTGCAGTATGTATACTGTATATATTGAACAGCAGACAAAACAATAGACAGAAATACAATAACAATAACAGTGTAAACAACAGTGTGGTACCAGTGCACAATTGTCAAACACTGTGCAGATACACAGAGAAAAGTATACAAACAGGACAAAACCAGTGCGAACAGTGCAAAATAATACGGCAATTATTACATGACTCTGAAGCCCCGTTAATTGGTTGTGACCCCAGGAAATCGAAGTTCCAGCACAGGGCCTCAGTTCTGGCACTAAGGCCTTTCCTCTCTCCTGTGGTCTTACAGAAAGCAGCTTCTCCTGCTCTGTCCATCATGCATAGAGGCCCGTGGAGGAAGAGAGTCCTGCTTCCCCTCTGCCTCAAGTCTGGTCCAGACTGGATCAGCACCACCTGAACTTTCCCTGTGCCAATTTCCAAGGTGTAAAAATTGTGGGGGCAAGGCCTATTTGTTCACTTAGAATTAAGTGATGTTAAGTATTTCTAAAAATCCTTGGGTGCCTGGACCAAACAGCCTGTTGCCTGTCATAGGAATGTAGCAAAAAGAGGCCCTTCTCTGTGTTCAGCCAGAGTATGACCTAGAGGTCTTTGCATGAAAGCAAGTGAGGGAGATGATCTTATCTTTTGGTTAAGGATCTTTCCCAGGACAATGCAGATCCATTAATAATTCTCCCTTAAGATGGATGTTGACTATTAGCACCTGGATGTCTGGCAGAGGGACATAGGCACATTTGCCTTGGCACATTTGGAACCTGCTCAACACAAAAATCATACAGGTGCTAAAGGAGCATTAACATTACTAACATAATTACATTGGACAATATACAAAAGATGGGAAGACACAAAAACACGTCACAATATGTGCTCACAGTACAGTACAGATGTGCAGAACATGTAGACATTACAGAATACATAAGACACAAGTACATTCACATTGTACAGTACAGTGGAAATTCAAATCAACTTTAATTGTCATTATACTTACACGGGTGCATAGTATTGTGAAAAGTGTTTCTCATTAGTCTCTCAGGTGTTGTATATAAATAGTACGGCAGACAAGACAATAGACAAAAATACAACAACAATAAGAGTGTAAACAACAGTATGGTGCCAGTGCAAAATTGTAAAAAACTGTTCAAATACACAAACAGAGAAAAGTATACAAACAGCACAAAAACAGTGCGATGGTAATACGACAAACAGTGCAAAAATAATATAGCAATTCATAAATAGTACAACTAGTACAGTTTTAAGTGCAATTTTGCCTTACATTCAGTTGTCGTGTATGTAGTGGTGTAGGAGTACAGTCATCGTGGGTACAGGAAGAATTGAGGAGAGATCATAGTATGATGGGAGGGAGTGGGGGTGTCACCAGTTTGACAGCTCTGGGGAAGAAGCTAATTTGGAGTCTTGTGTGCGACTGAAGCGTCCGAAATACTGTATTCTACCAGATGGTAGGGGGACAAACAAGTTATGACTGGGGTGAGTTGGGTCAGACATAATTTTGGTGGCTTTTTTCAGACTCCTGGTGTTGTAGATTTCAAGGATGGATGGTTAGGCACTGCCGATGATGTGTTGGGCAGTTTTGACCACCCACTGCCACTTTTATCTTGCATGGACAAGCATATGATCAAATATTTAGTCCGTATGCAGTTGAAAGATGAAAAGATGGAGATTTAATTTATTTATCGGGATGTTAAGATGAGGTTTATAACTGTAAAAGTGGTGAAAATCAGATTTATCAATTACATCGATCAACTTTCCATTATCTGAACATCATTTGCAATTGCTAGTTCCACAGAGCAGGTGTAATTACAAAGACAAAGAGAGTTTAATGATCTTATTTTTTGGCCCTCATTTCAAAACAGAGAAAATGTCACATGAGGAGAATTCAGTTTCCTTTATAGTTTAGAGCTGATTCTTTAGGTAATTGTATACCGTTTTGCTATTAAAATGTACACTGGACTCTAGACAGAGATAGTAGCAGGAGGTAGAGTAGTTATAAACACAAAATATAACTAGCAATAAAATATTTCATTGTAATATCCTGGCTAAGCAATGTTAATGTTACAATTTGATGTTTGACTTGTAAGTGCAGGAGCACCATGAATGCATATGCAAGAGGGAAGAATGGGCTGCACAGTCCGCCTGAGAGTTTCTGTTAAAAAAAGCATACAGTTTGCAACATACAGTATCCCAGACGTTCATGTTGTTGAACCTCTAGGACCTTGATGTGCTTGCTTGGGTTAAGAAGAATGAGGAGGGTGTGATTGTTAATTGTATTATTTACTGGTGTTTACTGACCTACAGAGCGAAAGTGGACAAGAGCATGAAGTTCAATATTTAAAATTTGTAATAAAAAGGCTATCACCGTGCAATAACATAAGAGTTGAATAAATGTGGCAACTTTGGGTCTCACACGATGGAAAACAATATTAACATGGGCTTTGGACTTAAAACCAGTTGATTTGTATATCACAGTTATGTGCAAATGCTTGAATGGCAACAGTAAAACACCATTGGAGCTTAAATTCAGGTGGGAAGCTACTGTACATCAAATTATGTCTGCAGTGTAAAAAAGAAAGTTTAATTCCATAAAACAGAAAACAGGGGTTTTCAGCTACTGAGCCTTTTTCCATGTCAACTTAGGTCACAGCATGAATATAGCATAGAATAAAGTCCTTTGAGCTGGGAGCTGCATCGGTGTGCATGGACAGGAAAGAAGTGAGCAAAGTTAAATTCAATGCTGAAAATTGGAAATACAAAGCTCAAAGTTTCACCTGGTGAGCTTCAACAGCTTGACTGTACCCATCCCAGACGGTTATCCAAATGTGCCTGGTTCAGTGCCACCATCATATTGTTATACAAGACATTTAGAAATTCATGCGTTAGTGATTTTGTTTTTATCTATTAAGTTGAATGTCAGTCTCAGACACATTTTTTCTTTCCTGATTACCTGGAAAAAGGGTGTGAGCATAAACTTGCAATTTGTGAAATATTGTTTTTCTGAAGAACATTGATTTGGATCATTTCTGCATCTCACTGGACGTACAACTCAGAGTTAAAATGGACTAGTTCATTCCCGGTTGACTGGAAAAGAGATTTGAGATTAAATCTGCAATTTGTTTTTTCTTGAAGAAAACATTAATTTGTGACATTTCTGCGTCTCACTTGAGATACAGCTCAGAATTGAAAGACCATGGATGAAGTGGGTCCATTTATATTCTCAATGTTTTTATAATACTCTAATTATGATATATACATCTAATTCTAATTATTTTGTTACACCCCTTCAAAACTGGATCTTGTTATCCATTTACAGTATCTAAAGAAACATAATATTTCAAATAATCCTCACTTTCCTTTCCCCAAACAGAATGACAAGAGGAGGAAGCTTGTCTGATGCAGTTTTGGAGAAACAGCTGACGGCACAAACTGTATCTGTGGTAACCTGTATGAAATCTGAAGTAATTTTCACAATTATAAGTATTTTGTTTCTTGCCATTAACTGTTACAGGTAATACCTATTGAGCACACCTGCAGTAGGAACTAGACAATAGTCAGAGGATTGATCAGGGCTCTGAACTTTTACCTTTGACTAAGGTACTTCCTTCATATTACTTCATGAAACTACCCTGACAATTAAGAACTTGATTAAAAACTGGAAACTCCACATCTGGGTGGGAATTTATTCCCCAAGGAACAACAGTGATTGCAATTTCAATCCCCAGACCTACAGGTATTGCTTTTTTATTTGATAGATGAAAGAGCAAAATGGAACAGGGTTGCATTGGGAATCAAACAAGAATGATTTTAAAGCAGCAGTTTGATACATAGGACAGAGTGTGTTAATCTCAGTTATTGAGATGGTTCTGGAACAACACTGGCCATATAAAATTACAAACAGCATGTATATTTTTGTTATTATTTTCATTAGAAATATTCATCCATTATGTTCTATTTTTAAACAATGTCTATTTTCCCTCAGTGGAAGACTGTACCAAACAGACAGTTATTGTAATGTGCCTGGATCAGTGGCAAATTCGGCTAGTACACTTCAGACAGTATCAGGTGCAGCTGCTGTAACTCTGAGTGAATCAGTGCTTTGTAGGATTTAAAAAAAAGCTATTATTCAGCCCCAAAGACATTAAGAAATTCACGCATGAGTGATTTTGATTTTATCTATTAAGTTGGATGTCAATCACAAACATTTTTTCTTTCTGGTTACCTGGAAAAAGGGTGTGAGCATAACCTTGCAATTTGTGAAATATTGTTTTTCTGAAGACCACTGAGTTGGAACATTTCTGTATCTCACTGGAGGTGCGACTCAGAGTTCAAATGAACTTGTTCCTTTTTCCAGTTAAACAGGAGTGACTCAGAGTTCCTTACGAGTTAACTGGAAAAAGGGTGTGAGGGTAAATATGCAATTTGTGATTTTCTTTTCTTGAAGACCATTGATTTGTGACGTTTCTGCATCTCACTTGAGATACAGCTCAGAGTTGAAAGACCATGGATGGAGTGCGTCCATTTACATTCTCAGTTGTTCATAAACATTCTAATTGTAATATAATGATATATAATTCTAATTATTTTGTTAAAGACAAAGAGGCTCCTTGAAAACTGGATCTTTTTATCCATTTATCTAAAGAAACATAATAACAAGATATAGTGCTTGGCACAGTTTTTACTTTCCGAAGCCTATTTCAATCCAATCATGGTGTGCACACAGTATCGCTACAAGGGATCATACAGTATACTGTAGATTAAGCATCTCTGCTACATCTTCACATCAGCAAGCTGTGTCTCATACTTATACCTTGGATTCAAGGTGCACATGCAGCTGACAGTGTTCAAATATGAACTCTCCCAGGACATCTCCATCCAGAAAGACAATCATGTAAACGACACACTGGGTGGTTTACACTAATATTACATTTACTTATTTCCTATATAGCTTGATTGAATTATTAAATATCCTTATTAATTCAGTATAAGACTGTTGTAGTCACTCTGGCTGCTGGTCTGTGGTTCGAGCTATCATTGGAGTGGCAGCCAACCTCTTCTCCATCCACAAGTCTCTCTGCACAGGTTGTCATGGGCACCAACTGACAGTAGACCCAGATTACCTGGAGACAGTTCCCTTCTCACTTGTCAATTCAATTCAACTTTGTCATTATACTTACACAGGTGTGTATTATAATGAAAAGTATTCCTCATTAGTCTCTCAGGTGCAGTATGTATACTGTATATATTGAACAGCAGACAAAACAATAGACAGAAATACAATAACAATAACAGTGTAAACAACAGTGTGGTACCAGTGCACAATTGTCAAACACTGTGCAGATACACAGAGAAAAGTATACAAACAGGACAAAACCAGTGCGAACAGTGCAAAATAATACGGCAATTATTACATGACTCTGAAGCCCCGTTCCTTTGTTCTGACCCCAGGAAATCGAAGTTCCAGCACAGGGCCTCAGTTCTGGCACTAAGGCCTTTCCTCTCTCCTGTGGTCTTACAGAAAGCAGCTTCTCCTGCTCTGTCCATCATGCATAGAGGCCCGTGGGAGGAAGAGAGTCCTATATCTGTTCAAGTCAGAGTCTTTTGTTTCCTTTTCTGCTTCCCCTCTGCCTCAAGTCTGGTCCAGACTGGATCAGTACCACCTGAACTTTCCCTGTGCCAATTTCCAAGGTGTAAAAATTGTGGGGGCAAGGCCTATTTGTTCACTTACAATTAAGTGATGTTAAGTATTTCTAAAAATCTTTGGGTGCCTGGACCAAACAGCCTGTTGCCTGTCATAGGAATGTAGCAAAAAAGAGGCCCTTCTCTGTGTTCAGCCAGAGTATGACCTAGAGGTCTTTGCATGAAACCAAGAGAGGGAGATGATTTTATCTTTTGGATAAGGATCTTTCCCGGGACAATGCAGATCCATTAATAATTCTCCCTTAAGATGGATGTTGACTGTTAGCACCTGGATGTCTGGCAGAGGGACATAGGCACATTTGCCTCGGCACATTTGGAACCTGCTCAACACAAAAATCATACAGGTGCTAAAGGAGCATTAACATTACTAACATAATTACATTGGACAATATACAAAATATGGGAAGACACAAAAACACATGTCACAATATGTGCTCACAGTACAGGTGTGCAGAACATGTAGACATTACAGAATACATAAGACACAAGTACATTCACATTTTACAGTACAGTGGAAATTCAAATCAACTTTAATTGTCATTATACTTACACGGGTGCATAGTATTGTGAAAAGTGTTTCTCATTAGTCTCTCAGGTGTTGTATATAAATAGTACGGCAGACAAGACAATAGACAAAAATACAACAACAATAACAGTGTAAACAACAGTATGGTGCCAGTGCAAAATTGTAAAAAACTGTTCAAATACACAAACAGAGAAAAGTATACAAACAGCTCAAAAACAGTGCGATGGTAATACGGCGAACAGTGCAAAAATAATATGGCGATTCATAAATAGTACAACTAGTACAGTTTTAAGTGCAATTTTGCCTTACATTCAGTTGTCGTGTATGTAGTGATGTAGGAGTACAGTCATCGTGGGTACAGGAAGAATTGAGGAGAGATCATAGTATGATGGGAGGGAGTGGGGGTGTCACCAGCTTGACAGCTCTGGGGAAGAAGCTAATTTGGAGTCTTGTGTGTGACTGAAGCGTCCGAAATATTCTACCAGATGGTAGGGGGACAAACAAGTTATGACTGGGGTGAGTGGGTTCAGACATAATTTTGGTGGCTTTTTTCAGACTCCTGGTGTTGTAGATTTCAAGGATGGATGGTAAGGCACTGCCGATGATGTGTTGGGCAGTTTTGACCACCCGCTGCCGGGCCTTACGGTCGGATGTGGTGCAGTTGCCGTACCAGACTGTGATGCAGCTGGTCAGTTTGCTCTCCACCATACATCTGTAGAAGTTGGTGAGGATTCTTGGATGCAGGCGTATTTTCTTCAGCCTTTTCAGGAAGTACGGCCGCTGTTGTGCCTTCTTGATGAGACTGGAGGTGTTGAGTGCTCATGTAGAGCAATGTAGATGGGGGAGCGGACTTTTCCTTGTCTCCTGAAGTCAACGATCAGCTCTTTGGTTTTGCTGATGTTGAGACATAGGTTGTTGGTTCTGCACCAGTCTTCAAGTTGTTTTATCTCCTCCCTGTAGGCAGTCTCATTGTTGTCAGTGATCAGGCTATTGTCAGCAGACTTGATGATCGTGTTTGTGCTGAACTTTTCTACAGGTTTTTAAATATAATAGCTTTGGTGGGTTCAACCTTTGGAAGCCACAAATGTTCCACAGACTACGGACTCAAAACCTCACATTTGTTTGTTCAAATGTGTAAAACCTGTTTAGATCCACTTTCGGGAAATTGAGGGTGGTTTTTCAACGCTGTCCTGTTTGTACTATAAGTCTTTCTGCGGAAACGTTGGCTGTCTGGATTGGTATCTTCACAAGTCTGTGTTGTTTTTACTTCAGTATGAGAGCAAACAATTTGTGTGAAATGTGGTCTGTATATTTTTCAAACCACACATGTAAGAACAAGGTGTGCTCCTGTTGTGAGAGCGTGGTTGAGACCCCAGATAAACACTTAAGAATATAAGAATAAATGCATCCCAAAATGTCAAACAAGTACATTTTAAGTGCATGAAAAAATGGTAATCCACATTCCAATACATGTCTACATGCTGCACATTAACACTTAAATGAATTGGAAGTTTATGACCAAACTTATCTGAAGGGTTTTGTGTGCCATTTAGTTGGGAGGTGGTTCAAAAATTCCACTTTTATCTTGCATGGACAAGCATATGATCAAATATTTAGTCAGTATGCAGTTGAAAGATGAAAAGATGGAGATTTAATTTATTTATCGGGATGTTAAGATGAGGTTTATAACTGTAAAAGTGGTGAAAATCAGATTTATCAATTACATCGATCAACTTTCCATTATCTGAACATCATTTTTAATTGCTAGTTCCACAGAGCAGGTGTAATTACTAAGACAAAGAGAGTTTAATGATCTTATTTTTTGGCCCTCATTTCAAAACAGAGAAAATGTCACATGAGGAGAATTCAGTTTCCTTTATAGTTTAGAGCTGATTCTTTAGGTAATTGTATACCGTTTTGCTATTAAAATGTACACTGGACTCTAGACAGAGATAGTAGCAGGAGGTAGAGTAGTTATAAACACAAAATATAACTAGCAATAAAATATTTCATTGTAATATCCTGGCTAAGCAATGTTAATGTTACAATTTGATGTTTGACTTGTAAGTGCAGGAGCACCATGAATGCATATGCAAGAGGGAAGAATGGGCTGCACAGTCCGCCTGAGAGTTTCTGTTAAAAAAAGCATACAGTTTGCAACATACAGTATCCCAGACGTTCATGTTGTTGAACCTCTAGGACCTTGATGTGCCTGCTTGGGTTAAGAAGAATGAGGAGGGTGTGATTGTTAATTGTATTATTTACTGGTGTTTACTGACCTACAGAGCGAAAGTGGACAAGAGCATGAAGTTCAATATTTAAAATTTGTAATAAAAAGGCTATCACCGTGCAATAACATAAGAGTTGAATAAATGTGGCAACTTTGGGTCTCACACGATGGAAAACAATATTAACATGGGCTTTGGACTTAAAACCAGTTGATTTGTATATCACAGTTATGTGCAAATGCTTGAATGGCAACAGTAAAACACCATTGGAGCTTAAATTCAGGTGGGAAGCTACTGTACATCAAATTATGTCTGCAGTGTAAAAAAGAAAGTTTAATTCCATAAAACAGAAAACAGGGGTTTTCAGCTACTGAGCCTTTTTCCATGTCAACTTAGGTCACAGCATGAATATAGCATAGAATAAAGTCCTTTGAGCTGGGAGCTGCATCGGTGTGCATGGACAGGAAAGAAGTGAGCAAAGTTAAATTCAATGCTGAAAATTGGAAATACAAAGCTCAAAGTTTCACCTGGTGAGCTTCAACAGCTTGACTGTACCCATCCCAGACGGTTATCCAAATGTGCCTGGTTCAGTGCCACCATCATATTGTTATACAAGACATTTAGAAATTCATGCGTTAGTGATTTTGTTTTTATCTATTAAGTTGAATGTCAGTCTCAGACACATTTTTTCTTTCCTGGTTACCTGGAAAAAGGGTGTGAGCATAAACTTGCAATTTGTGAAATATTGTTTTTCTGAAGAACATTGATTTGGATCATTTCTGCATCTCACTGGACGTACAACTCAGAGTTAAAATGGACTAGTTCATTCCCGGTTGACTGGAAAAGAGATCTGAGATTAAATCTGCAATTTGTTTTTTCTTGAAGAAAACATTAATTTGTGACATTTCTGCGTCTCACTTGAGATACAGCTCAGAATTGAAAGACCATGGATGAAGTGGGTCCATTTATATTCTCAATGTTTTCATAATACTCTAATTATGATATATACATCTAATTCTAATTATTTTGTTACACCCCTTCAAAACTGGATCTTGTTATCCATTTACAGTATCTAAAGAAACATAATATTTCAAATAATCCTCACTTTCCTTTCCCCAAACAGAATGACAAGAGGAGGAAGCTTGTCTGATGCAGTTTTGGAGAAACAGCTGACGGCACAAACTGTATCTGTGGTAACCTGTATGAAATCTGAAGTAATTTTCACAATTATAAGTATTTTGTTTCTTGCCATTAACTGTTACAGGTAATACCTATTGAGCACACCTGCAGTAGGAACTAGACAATAGTCAGAGGATTGATCAGGGCTCTGAACTTTTACCTTTGACTAAGGTACTTCCTTCATATTACTTCATGAAACTACCCTGACAATTAAGAACTTGATTAAAAACTGGAAACTCCACATCTGGGTGGGAATTTATTCCCCAAGGAACAACAGTGATTGCAATTTCAATCCCCAGACCTACAGGTATTGCTTTTTTATTTGATAGATGAAAGAGCAAAATGGAACAGGGTTGCATTGGGAATCAAACAAGAATGATTTTAAAGCAGCAGTTTGATACATAGGACAGAGTGTGTTAATCTCAGTTATTGAGATGGTTCTGGAACAACACTGGCCATATAAAATTACAAACAGCATGTATATTTTTGTTATTATTTTCATTAGAAATATTCATCCATTATGTTCTATTTTTAAACAATGTCTATTTTCCCTCAGTGGAAGACTGTACCAAACAGACAGTTATTGTAATGTGCCTGGATCAGTGGCAAATTCGGCTAGTACACTTCAGACAGTATCAGGTGCAGCTGCTGTAACTCTGAGTGAATCAGTGCTTTGTAGGATTTAAAAAAAAGCTATTATTCAGCCCCAAAGACATTAAGAAATTCACGCATGAGTGATTTTGATTTTATCTATTAAGTTGGATGTCAATCACAAACATTTTTTCTTTCTGGTTACCTGGAAAAAGGGTGTGAGCGTAACCTTGCAATTTGTGAAATATTGTTTTTCTGAAGACCACTGAGTTGGAACATTTCTGTATCTCACTGGAGGTGCGACTCAGAGTTCAAATGAACTTGTTCCTTTTTCCAGTTAAACAGGAGTGACTCAGAGTTCCTTACGAGTTAACTGGAAAAAGGGTGTGAGGGTAAATATGCAATTTGTGATTTTCTTTTCTTGAAGACCATTGATTTGTGACGTTTCTGCATCTCACTTGAGATACAGCTCAGAGTTGAAAGACCATGGATGGAGTGCGTCCATTTACATTCTCAGTTGTTCATAAACATTCTAATTGTAATATAATGATATATAATTCTAATTATTTTGTTAAAGACAAAGAGGCTCCTTGAAAACTGGATCTTTTTATCCATTTATCTAAAGAAACATAATAACAAGATATAGTGCTTGGCACAGTTTTTACTTTCCGAAGCCTATTTCAATCCAATCATGGTGTGCACACAGTATCGCTACAAGGGATCATACAGTATACTGTAGATTAAGCATCTCTGCTACATCTTCACATCAGCAAGCTGTGTCTCATACTTATACCTTGGATTCAAGGTGCACATGCAGCTGACAGTGTTCAAATATGAACTCTCCCAGGACATCTCCATCCAGAAAGACAATCATGTAAACGACACACTGGGTGGTTTACACTAATATTACATTTACTTATTTCCTATATAGCTTGATTGAATTATTAAATATCCTTATTAATTCAGTATAAGACTGTTGTAGTCACTCTGGCTGCTGGTCTGTGGTTCGAGCTATCATTGGAGTGGCAGCCAACCTCTTCTCCATCCACAAGTCTCTCTGCACAGGTTGTCATGGGCACCAACTGACAGTAGACCCAGATTACCTGGAGACAGTTCCCTTTTCACTTGTCAATTCAATTCAACTTTGTCATTATACTTACACAGGTGTGTATTATAATGAAAAGTATTCCTCATTAGTCTCTCAGGTGCAGTATGTATACTGTATATATTGAACAGCAGACAAAACAATAGACAGAAATACAATAACAATAACAGTGTAAACAACAGTGTGGTACCAGTGCACAATTGTCAAACACTGTGCAGATACACAGAGAAAAGTATACAAACAGGACAAAACCAGTGGGAACAGTGCAAAATAATACGGCAATTATTACATGACTCTGAAGCCCCGTTCCTTTGTTCTGACCCCAGGAAATCGAAGTTCCAGCACAGGGCCTCAGTTCTGGCACTAAGGCCTTTCCTCTCTCCTGTGGTCTTACAGAAAGCAGCTTCTCCTGCTCTGTCCATCATGCATAGAGGCCCGTGGGAGGAAGAGAGTCCTATATCTGTTCAAGTCAGAGTCTTTTGTTTCCTTTTCTGCTTCCCCTCTGCCTCAAGTCTGGTCCAGACTGGATCAGTACCACCTGAACTTTCCCTGTGCCAATTTCCAAGGTGTAAAAATTGTGGGGGCAAGGCCTATTTGTTCACTTACAATTAAGTGATGTTAAGTATTTCTAAAAATCTTTGGGTGCCTGGACCAAACAGCCTGTTGCCTGTCATAGGAATGTAGCAAAAAAGAGGCCCTTCTCTGTGTTCAGCCAGAGTATGACCTAGAGGTCTTTGCATGAAACCAAGAGAGGGAGATGATTTTATCTTTTGGATAAGGATCTTTCCCGGGACAATGCAGATCCATTAATAATTCTCCCTTAAGATGGATGTTGACTGTTAGCACCTGGATGTCTGGCAGAGGGACATAGGCACATTTGCCTCGGCACATTTGGAACCTGCTCAACACAAAAATCATACAGGTGCTAAAGGAGCATTAACATTACTAACATAATTACATTGGACAATATACAAAAGATGGGAAGACACAAAAACACATGTCACAATATGTGCTCACAGTACAGGTGTGCAGAACATGTAGACATTACAGAATACATAAGACACAAGTACATTCACATTTTACAGTACAGTGGAAATTCAAATCAACTTTAATTGTCATTATACTTACACGGGTGCATAGTATTGTGAAAAGTGTTTCTCATTAGTCTCTCAGGTGTTGTATATAAATAGTACGGCAGACAAGACAATAGACAAAAATACAACAACAATAACAGTGTAAACAACAGTATGGTGCCAGTGCAAAATTGTAAAAAACTGTTCAAATACACAAACAGAGAAAAGTATACAAACAGCTCAAAAACAGTGCGATGGTAATACGGCGAACAGTGCAAAAATAATATGGCGATTCATAAATAGTACAACTAGTACAGTTTTAAGTGCAATTTTGCCTTACATTCAGTTGTCGTGTATGTAGTGATGTAGGAGTACAGTCATCGTGGGTACAGGAAGAATTGAGGAGAGATCATAGTATGATGGGAGGGAGTGGGGGTGTCACCAGCTTGACAGCTCTGGGGAAGAAGCTAATTTGGAGTCTTGTGTGTGACTGAAGCGTCCGAAATATTCTACCAGATGGTAGGGGGACAAACAAGTTATGACTGGGGTGAGTGGGTTCAGACATAATTTTGGTGGCTTTTTTCAGACTCCTGGTGTTGTAGATTTCAAGGATGGATGGTAAGGCACTGCCGATGATGTGTTGGGCAGTTTTGACCACCCGCTGCCGGGCCTTACGGTCGGATGTGGTGCAGTTGCCGTACCAGACTGTGATGCAGCTGGTCAGTTTGCTCTCCACCATACATCTGTAGAAGTTGGTGAGGATTCTTGGATGCAGGCGTATTTTCTTCAGCCTTTTCAGGAAGTACGGCCGCTGTTGTGCCTTCTTGATGAGACTGGAGGTGTTGAGTGCTCATGTAGAGCAATGTAGATGGGGGAGCGGACTTTTCCTTGTCTCCTGAAGTCAACGATCAGCTCTTTGGTTTTGCTGATGTTGAGACATAGGTTGTTGGTTCTGCACCAGTCTTCAAGTTGTTTTATCTCCTCCCTGTAGGCAGTCTCATTGTTGTCAGTGATCAGGCTATTGTCAGCAGACTTGATGATCGTGTTTGTGCTGAACTTTTCTACAGGTTTTTAAATATAATAGCTTTGGTGGGTTCAACCTTTGGAAGCCACAAATGTTCCACAGACTACGGACTCAAAACCTCACATTTGTTTGTTCAAATGTGTAAAACCTGTTTAGATCCACTTTCGGGAAATTGAGGGTGGTTTTTCAACGCTGTCCTGTTTGTACTATAAGTCTTTCTGCGGAAACGTTGGCTGTCTGGATTGGTATCTTCACAAGTCTGTGTTGTTTTTACTTCAGTATGAGAGCAAACAATTTGTGTGAAATGTGGTCTGTATATTTTTCAAACCACACATGTAAGAACAAGGTGTGCTCCTGTTGTGAGAGCGTGGTTGAGACCCCAGATAAACACTTAAGAATATAAGAATAAATGCATCCCAAAATGTCAAACAAGTACATTTTAAGTGCATGAAAAAATGGTAATCCACATTCCAATACATGTCTACATGCTGCACATTAACACTTAAATGAATTGGAAGTTTATGACCAAACTTATCTGAAGGGTTTTGTGTGCCATTTAGTTGGGAGGTGGTTCAAAAATTCCACTTTTATCTTGCATGGACAAGCATATGATCAAATATTTAGTCAGTATGCAGTTGAAAGATGAAAAGATGGAGATTTAATTTATTTATCGGGATGTTAAGATGAGGTTTATAACTGTAAAAGTGGTGAAAATCAGATTTATCAATTACATCGATCAACTTTCCATTATCTGAACATCATTTTTAATTGCTAGTTCCACAGAGCAGGTGTAATTACTAAGACAAAGAGAGTTTAATGATCTTATTTTTTGGCCCTCATTTCAAAACAGAGAAAATGTCACATGAGGAGAATTCAGTTTCCTTTATAGTTTAGAGCTGATTCTTTAGGTAATTGTATACCGTTTTGCTATTAAAATGTACACTGGACTCTAGACAGAGATAGTAGCAGGAGGTAGAGTAGTTATAAACACAAAATATAACTAGCAATAAAATATTTCATTGTAATATCCTGGCTAAGCAATGTTAATGTTACAATTTGATGTTTGACTTGTAAGTGCAGGAGCACCATGAATGCATATGCAAGAGGGAAGAATGGGCTGCACAGTCCGCCTGAGAGTTTCTGTTAAAAAAAGCATACAGTTTGCAACATACAGTATCCCAGACGTTCATGTTGTTGAACCTCTAGGACCTTGATGTGCTTGCTTGGGTTAAGAAGAATGAGGAGGGTGTGATTGTTAATTGTATTATTTACTGGTGTTTACTGACCTACAGAGCGAAAGTGGACAAGAGCATGAAGTTCAATATTTAAAATTTGTAATAAAAAGGCTATCACCGTGCAATAACATAAGAGTTGAATAAATGTGGCAACTTTGGGTCTCACACGATGGAAAACAATATTAACATGGGCTTTGGACTTAAAACCAGTTGATTTGTATATCACAGTTATGTGCAAATGCTTGAATGGCAACAGTAAAACACCATTGGAGCTTAAATTCAGGTGGGAAGCTACTGTACATCAAATTATGTCTGCAGTGTAAAAAAGAAAGTTTAATTCCATAAAACAGAAAACAGGGGTTTTCAGCTACTGAGCCTTTTTCCATGTCAACTTAGGTCACAGCATGAATATAGCATAGAATAAAGTCCTTTGAGCTGGGAGCTGCATCGGTGTGCATGGACAGGAAAGAAGTGAGCAAAGTTAAATTCAATGCTGAAAATTGGAAATACAAAGCTCAAAGTTTCACCTGGTGAGCTTCAACAGCTTGACTGTACCCATCCCAGACGGTTATCCAAATGTGCCTGGTTCAGTGCCACCATCATATTGTTATACAAGACATTTAGAAATTCATGCGTTAGTGATTTTGTTTTTATCTATTAAGTTGAATGTCAGTCTCAGACACATTTTTTCTTTCCTGGTTACCTGGAAAAAGGGTGTGAGCATAAACTTGCAATTTGTGAAATATTGTTTTTCTGAAGAACATTGATTTGGATCATTTCTGCATCTCACTGGACGTACAACTCAGAGTTAAAATGGACTAGTTCATTCCCGGTTGACTGGAAAAGAGATCTGAGATTAAATCTGCAATTTGTTTTTTCTTGAAGAAAACATTAATTTGTGACATTTCTGCGTCTCACTTGAGATACAGCTCAGAATTGAAAGACCATGGATGAAGTGGGTCCATTTATATTCTCAATGTTTTCATAATACTCTAATTATGATATATACATCTAATTCTAATTATTTTGTTACACCCCTTCAAAACTGGATCTTGTTATCCATTTACAGTATCTAAAGAAACATAATATTTCAAATAATCCTCACTTTCCTTTCCCCAAACAGAATGACAAGAGGAGGAAGCTTGTCTGATGCAGTTTTGGAGAAACAGCTGACGGCACAAACTGTATCTGTGGTAACCTGTATGAAATCTGAAGTAATTTTCACAATTATAAGTATTTTGTTTCTTGCCATTAACTGTTGAGCACACCTAGGAACTAGACAATAGTCAGAGTATTGGTCAGCGCTCTGAACTTGTACCTTTGAGTAAGATACTCCAATTTTTTTGGCGTGGAGGGAGAATTTATTCCCCAAGGAACAACAGTGATTGCAATTGAAATCCTAAGATGTGTATTGCTTTTTTATTTGATAGACCAAAGAGCAAAATTGAACAGGGTTGCATTGGGAATCAATCAAGAATGATTTTACAGCAGCAGTGTGATGCGTAGGACGGAGTGTGTTTATCTCAGTTATTGGGATGTTTCTGGAACAGCACTGGCCATAAATAAAATTACAAACAGCATGTATATTTTTGTTATTATTTTCATTAGAAATATTTATCCATTATGTTCTATTTTTAAACAATGACTATTTTTCCTCAGTGGAAGTCTTTTCTGATTTGAAAAGAAAAGCATGACTGGCTGAAGGCCTTAAACCAAGGCATGCTCATTTCTATTGCTCTCCTAAGATAAGCGGATATTGTGCAGAAACCCTCAGAAGTCTCACGCAGACAAGTCTGTTATTAAAATAAGGAAATTCAGACTCAAGTTTGGGGGGTAGTTACAGGTGAGGTTACAACACTCACAGCATAACAGTTTTGAGAACTTGTGATTCAATTTTAAAATTCAGAAAAGCCACAGGTGAGAGGGGGTAATTTTGACGAACAAGATCATGGTTCTGTTTCTCTAGGGCACAACCCTTAGTTCAGGTAACTATTGTACAGTAGACGTTGTTGGACTGTTGGTTCTTTCCTCATCTAGTATATTTTACAATGGTCGATTATTTTTGCAACACACAAGAAAACAAGGAAAAGATAGCAACGCACTGGAAAGTATGAAGACAGGACAAAATGGGGTCTCTTTAGAAGTAATAGTCCTCTCTCTGGACAATCCAGTAATTGCAACATGGAAGTGATTGAAAGGCCTGACTTGTTCTCTGCAATTTTAGTCTCAACTGGCTAGGTAAAACACTTAAAGCACTTAAATAGTTAATAACAAAAGGCTTTTCTCAGCTTAATACATTATTGTGGTCTGGCTGTATGCTTATTTCAATTTCTAAGGACATGGCACAGACCTCAGTTTATAAGTATAGCTTGATTTCAAACACCCCCAAATGTCCTATTGCCGAAATTAAATTAGAGCTGCTGAACAGATGTAACATCATCCCTTCTGGATCCAATAAAATTTAGAGGAAGAATGAAAGAGGTGACCCAACAGGGACATGTTTTAGTTACAGTCACTGTGCCACATAGAGAAAGCATACGGATGATAGATACACTTTTAGTGATTCAAATTTGTCATTTAAAATGTCTAAGGGCCAAAATGCCTGTTGTCAGAGAACATTTATTTTTTTCCACCAGGAGATAGACTATTAGTTCTTGGTCTCACAGTAAGTTCTAGGCCAGGAGATAAGGACAGTATAAAGTGATAGAAAGAGCAGTGATGTTTATTACAAGAGGCATTAACCTAAAAGAAGAAAGCCAGTTTTATAATGTAGACGTGTTGATACTGTACAATGAAGAGACAGAGTCAAGACAGGAAAGATGAAAGTTTTAAAAAAATAAGCTTTATTGCTATTTTTTTTACCTTGATGTGAATTATAATGCACTCAATAGATACAGACAAAATCTTAAAAAAATCAAAAAGTACCTTCCTGCAAATGAAGTCTAGGTCATAAGCAAGATTAAATATACTTTTGGATAACTGAAACACTGGAAGAGTCTTCCAGAAAATATTTCAAATACAAAAAGAAAACAAAAACATTTTATCTATACAGATGCAGCCATTCAAAGTGCGCGTTACAGACACGTACCGCAGGTGACGTCGCTCAGTATGACGTAAGATGACGCGGGGCACCGCAGTACGTGATTGGTTGACCGACAGGGGCACTCGTGGTCCGTTGGTCTGTCGTAGAAAGACAGTAAACGTCTTTGCTGTGCCCGTTGTAGGTATTGAATTTTACCACTGAAGGGAAATCTTAGTAGCTGAGCATAAAAAGAATAGGAGCATACTGTAACGCGTGTGAAGGTCATAAACGATATTAATTTTGGAACATAAACATACAGTGTATAGCTGGTCTTGGTACTTTAAAGAAAAAAATACACACCAGTATTCCATTTCTCCCTAAACATTTTAAGCTTCGAAGTCTTTAACTAACGCGATACCGGAGTCAACAAGCATACTTTTAGAATTTGATTAAAAGGGAATATAATATGGAATCGCGTATCTAAAGAATTTAATAATGGTATTCGTGTGCTGCGACAGGGCTGTGTAGGGCTGTTTCGCCTGCCTGTTCATGTGAGCTGTCTTGTAGACGTGACTACCAGCTGACAGGTTGTGTTTTCGAATCCAGCTGGTGCTGGTCTTTTCTTTTAACAAACATTTCTTCGAAAAAATAGAATAGCGATATTATGGACAATCAATTGACTTTTATATTTCAAAATATCGCAACATGATCGATATTTGCGATATTTTGAACATATCTTCCCTTCTGACAGCGGTGCCTGCTTCTATTGTGTGTGTGTGTGCAACAGAGTAAATTTTTAATAGCGTTTTAAGCGAATAGGTAATTAGATTGCTCGTAAACCTAATCGCTTTTTCTACATAAACACAGCATGATTACTCTCTGAAAATGCTTTTCCTTTATTTTTAAAGTAGGCTCAGATTTCAACTATAGATCGTATTATTATAAACTTTCTTGGAAAAATGTATTTTATGTAAACCATGTTTGCTATTAATTCATTTAGGGCTAAAATACGTTCATTGTCTTCCAATCGAGTCGAGTTGACATTGGAAGCCTGCCACACCCGGACTGTTAAACCAACGCATTAGCACGTCAAAGCCCATTGAGGGTATTGAGCCAGTATTGGCTTTAGTATTCCCCCCCTCTCCCCTCAATTCAATTCAATTCAAGGTGTTTTATTTGCATGACAGATGGGTACAAGCAGTGTTGGGTATGTATATTGTAACGCTTACGGCAGACAGGCACTGTGTAACAGCCGGCGCACCAGAGCAGCGCACCGAGGGAGCGTCTGCATTTATAACTTGGTTTTTAAAATTAGTCAAGCAATATGAAGCATCTTCTTTTACTTTTGAGTCCCTTAAATACATTGAACACAGCTTTCTCACCACTTAAGATTGCTCTTGATACCATCCTTACACAAAGCAGAAGGGAGATTTTAGTGCCTGAGCATAAAAAGAATAGGAGCATACTGCAACGCGTGTGAAGTCCATAAACGATATTAATTTTGGAACTTAAACGTTCAGTATATGGCTGGTCTCGGTACTTTAAAGAAAACATACACACCAGTATTCCATTTCTCCCTAAACATTTTAAGCATCGAAGTCTTTAAGTAACGCGATACCGGAGTCAACAAGCATACTTTTAGAATTTGATTAAAAGGGAATATAATATGGAATCGCGTATCTCAAGAAATTAATATGCAATAACTGAGTCAAGGGACTCAGAGGATCCAAGGCTAGACTGAGTATAATAGGCTTCGGGCTTCTATTGTGACATCTACTGTAAATTACAGAAATGTTAAAAGTAACCAAAATAAAGTAACTAAAATGTGGTCTAAAATCACCCCTTTAGACACCCCTTTTACTTCACTGGTGTCAGATATGAAAGGCAATAGTCTCCCGTTCTGTCTGCTGTGTGTTGCAGCAGAGGGACTCCCTGCCGCTGAAAGGGGCAGAGTAACTTGCATGCCCTCTAGTACAGTTTACACATGCACGACTTTAAAAGCTAGCAAGACAGGTTTCGATTCACATTAGCTGGCGAGCCTTGTTAAAAAAACGAATGATAATGTAACATGCCACTGTTCATGAACAAAGTTATACTGAGATTTCCTAAGATACGCCATTAAAAAATAAATAAATAAAAATTTGAATCTCCCGCGGAACACATTCCATAAGAATCAGTGGTTTTACAGTATATATCGCCTTTAAAGGTGGCTTCTCAAAACGCTTTACGGGATAAAAACAACCAGAACAGCAGCAACAACAATATTGTATTTCGTTGCACTTTGAAAACCAAGTAATAACTTAACTATACAGTACGTGCAAACGTTTCGTATGTTGCTGTCGTGAATGTCTGCGTACCCATAAGTATCTTATTTGCCTTGAGTCTGTCTACAGTATCTCTGTCCCACTACCCCCATCTCTCCCTCAATTCAATTCAAGGTGTTTTATTTGCATGACAGATGGGTACAATTCTTGTTGGGAATGTATACTTTGATATTTACACCCGGCGCGGCACCGAGGGAGCGTCTGCATTTATAACTTGGTTTTTAAAATTAGTCAAGCAATATGAAGCATCTTCATTTACTTTTGAGTCCCTTAAATACATTGAACACAGCTTTCTCACCACTTAAGATTGCTCTTGATACCATCCTTACACAAAGCAGAAGGGAGATTTTAGTGCCTGAGCATAAAAAGAATAGGAGCATACTGCAACGCGTGTGAAGTCCATAAACGATATTAATTTTGGAACTTAAACGTTCAGTATATGGCTGGTCTCGGTACTTTAAAGAAAACATACACACCAGTATTCCATTTCTCCCTAAACATTTTAAGCATCGAAGTCTTTAAGTAACGCGATACCGGAGTCAACAAGCATACTTTTAGAATTTGATTAAAAGGGAATATAATATGGAATCGCGTATCTCAAGAAATTAATATGCAATAACTGAGTCAAGGGACTCAGAGGATCCAAGGCTAGACTGAGTATAATAGGCTTCGGGCTTCTATTGTGACATCTACTGTAAATTACAGAAATGTTAAAAGTAACCAAAATAAAGTAACTAAAATGTGGTCTAAAATCACCCCTTTAGACACCCCTTTTACTTCACTGGTGTCAGATATGAAAGGCAATAGTCTCCCGTTCTGTCTGCTGTGTGTTGCAGCAGAGGGACTCCCTGCCGCTGAAAGGGGCAGAGTAACTTGCATGCCCTCTAGTACAGTTTACACATGCACGACTTTAAAAGCTAGCAAGACAGGTTTCGATTCACATTAGCTGGCGAGCCTTGTTAAAAAAACGAATGATAATGTAACATGCCACTGTTCATGAACAAAGTTATACTGAGATTTCCTAAGATACGCCATTAAAAAATAAATAAATAAAAATTTGAATCTCCCGCGGAACACATTCCATAAGAATCAGTGGTTTTACAGTATATATCGCCTTTAAAGGTGGCTTCTCAAAACGCTTTACGGGATAAAAACAACCAGAACAGCAGCAACAACAATATTGTATTTCGTTGCACTTTGAAAACCAAGTAATAACTTAACTATACAGTACGTGCAAACGTTTCGTATGTTGCTGTCGTGAATGTCTGCGTACCCATAAGTATCTTATTTGCCTTGAGTCTGTCTACAGTATCTCTGTCCCACTACCCCCATCTCTCCCTCAATTCAATTCAAGGTGTTTTATTTGCATGACAGATGGGTACAATTCTTGTTGGGAATGTATACTTTGATATTTACACCCGGCGCGGCACCGAGGGAGCGTCTGCATTTATAACTTGGTTTTTAAAATTAGTCAAGCAATATGAAGCATCTTCATTTACTTTTGAGTCCCTTAAATACATTGAACACAGCTTTCTCACCACTTAAGATTGCTCTTGATACCATCCTTACACAAAGCAGAAGGGAGATTTTAGTGCCTGAGCATAAAAAGAATAGGAGCATACTGCAACGCGTGTGAAGTCCATAAACGATATTAATTTTGGAACTTAAACGTTCAGTATATGGCTGGTCTCGGTACTTTAAAGAAAACATACACACCAGTATTCCATTTCTCCCTAAACATTTTAAGCATCGAAGTCTTTAAGTAACGCGATACCGGAGTCAACAAGCATACTTTTAGAATTTGATTAAAAGGGAATATAATATGGAATCGCGTATCTCAAGAAATTAATATGCAATAACTGAGTCAAGGGACTCAGAGGATCCAAGGCTAGACTGAGTATAATAGGCTTCGGGCTTCTATTGTGACATCTACTGTAAATTACAGAAATGTTAAAAGTAACCAAAATAAAGTAACTAAAATGTGGTCTAAAATCACCCCTTTAGACACCCCTTTTACTTCACTGGTGTCAGATATGAAAGGCAATAGTCTCCCGTTCTGTCTGCTGTGTGTTGCAGCAGAGGGACTCCCTGCCGCTGAAAGGGGCAGAGTAACTTGCATGCCCTCTAGTACAGTTTACACATGCACGACTTTAAAAGCTAGCAAGACAGGTTTCGATTCACATTAGCTGGCGAGCCTTGTTAAAAAAACGAATGATAATGTAACATGCCACTGTTCATGAACAAAGTTATACTGAGATTTCCTAAGATACGCGATTAAAAAATAAATAAATAAAAATTTGAATCTCCCGCGGAACACATTCCATAAGAATCAGTGGTTTTACAGTATATATCGCCTTTAAAGGTGGCTTCTCAAAACGCTTTACGGGATAAAAACAACCAGAACAGCAGCAACAACAATATTGTATTTCGTTGCACTTTGAAAACCAAGTAATAACTTAACTATACAGTACGTGCAAACGTTTCGTATGTTGCTGTCGTGAATGTCTGCGTACCCATAAGTATCTTATTTGCCTTGAGTCTGTCTACAGTATCTCTGTCCCACTACCCCCATCTCTCCCTCAATTCAATTCAAGGTGTTTTATTTGCATGACAGATGGGTACAATTCTTGTTGGGAATGTATACTTTGATATTTACACCCGGCGCGGCACCGAGGGAGCGTCTGCATTTATAACTTGGTTTTTAAAATTAGTCAAGCAATATGAAGCATCTTCTTTTACTTTTGAGTCCCTTAAATACATTGAACACAGCTTTCTCACCACTTAAGATTGCTCTTGATACCATCCTTACACAAAGCAGAAGGGAGATTTTAGTGCCTGAGCATAAAAAGAATAGGAGCATACTGCAACGCGTGTGAAGTCCATAAACGATATTAATTTTGGAACTTAAACGTTCAGTATATGGCTGGTCTCGGTACTTTAAAGAAAACATACACACCAGTATTCCATTTCTCCCTAAACATTTTAAGCATCGAAGTCTTTAAGTAACGCGATACCGGAGTCAACAAGCATACTTTTAGAATTTGATTAAAAGGGAATATAATATGGAATCGCGTATCTCAAGAAATTAATATGCAATAACTGAGTCAAGGGACTCAGAGGATCCAAGGCTAGACTGAGTATAATAGGCTTCGGGCTTCTATTGTGACATCTACTGTAAATTACAGAAATGTTAAAAGTAAACAAAATAAAGTAACTAAAATGTGGTCTAAAATCACCCCTTTAGACACCCCTTTTACTTCACTGGTGTCAGATATGAAAGGCAATAGTCTCCCGTTCTGTCTGCTGTGTGTTGCAGCAGAGGGACTCCCTGCCGCTGAAAGGGGCAGAGTAACTTGCATGCCCTCTAGTACAGTTTACACATGCACGACTTTAAAAGCTAGCAAGACAGGTTTCGATTCACATTAGCTGGCGAGCCTTGTTAAAAAAACGAATGATAATGTAACATGCCACTGTTCATGAACAAAGTTATACTGAGATTTCCTAAGATACGCGATTAAAAAATAAATAAATAAAAATTTGAATCTCCTGCGGAGCACATTCCATAAGAATCAGTGGTTTTACAGTATATATCGCCTTTAAAGGTGGCTTCTCAAAACGCTTTACGGGATAAAAACAACCAGAACAGCAGCAACAACAATATTGTATTTCGTTGCACTTTGAAAACCAAGTAATAACTTAACTATACAGTACGTGCAAACGTTTCGTATGTTGCTGTCGTGAATGCCTGCGTACCCATAAGTATCTTATTTGCCTTGAGTCTGTCTACAGTATCTCTGTCCCACTACCCCCATCTCTCCCTCAATTCAATTCAAGGTGTTTTATTTGTTTGACAGATGGGTACAATTCTTGTTGGGAATGTATACTTTGATATTTACACCCGGCGCGGCACCGAGGGAGCGTCTGCATTTATAACTTGGTTTTTAAAATTAGTCACGCAATATGAAGCATCTTCTTTTACTTCTGAGTCCCTTAAATACATTGAACACAGCTTTCTCACCATCCTTACACAAAGCAGAAACTGTCCGATGACTCACAGTACAAGTGGAAAGATTACAGATTTTAATCGTCTTTAATTTTGTCTTTAATTTTGCCTGTGGAGTGTATCTTATTAAGCTCTAAATTGCATTTTGAGCGCGGTTTTTTACTTTTTTTTAATTGCATTTTGGGCGCGGACAGCACATACAAGGGTTAATGAACTGCGCCAAGAAATTTAAAATAGTATTCTTTAGGTGTGAGGGTAGGAGTGGACCGCAGCAGGCATAATCAGCAAACCAGGAAAACAAAGAACAGGACAGGTGAGATGTGTATCCAGAAAGCGAGTGATCAGAAAAAGGAAATGGAAAACGCAGAAAAAGAAAACGCTTTACAGGATAAAAACAATAACAACAGTAGTGGCTGGGCAAACGATTTTTTTATCGAAATACAAATTGAGATACTGTACTGTATAATGATGTGCATGAACAAAGGTATACTGCAATTTTCCTTAGATACGCGATTAATGCTTCGTAGGAGGAGGCGGTCTTTTCCTCTTGTCTAACAGTTTGTCCACAAACAAAACATTCCTGTTAGACAAAAGGAATTGAAAAAAAACAATTTTGTCAATGAAAACCGGTGTGTGTGTCTCTCCCTGCTGGATGTTCCTCTCACAAACTGCTGAATGAATAAAATAATTTTATTGAAAATGCGTTTGCGATTGTCTGGTATTTAATCTGGTCCCTTTTAACTGTTTTTCGATCTACTGTATTGCTTTGAGATGCCACTTTTAAAGGCGATATGTAAAATAAAGTTTTTTTTATTATTGTTATAGAGAAACATGATCAGATTTTCCCTGGTTCAGAAAAAAGATCTAAAGTGCTACACATAACTTTCTTAATTCGATGTATTTAAAGCAGTGAACTACTGTAGGTGTCACATAACATTCAGAAATACAATCACGTATTTGACAAATAAAAACGATTATAATCTAATCCTTCCACGTTTGATCCCAAAATCCCAAGAAATATAAATCTTGACGGGTAGAAAGCTATGCTGAAAGTTTATTAAGATGCTTAGAAGACAAAGATACTGTATCAATTTATGTTGCATTAGCCTGATTATGATTAAAAAACACATATAATTAAACACGCGTTTGCGATTTAAATCAGAACACGATTTAAATCAATATCGATTCCATATTATATTAGCAGAAAAGCTTAAAACTACCACTTTTTCACACGCTATTTCACATGCTAGTTAAATACTTCGATGCTTAAAATCGTTAGGGAGAAATGGAATACCGGTGTGTATTTTTCCTTTAAAGTGCCGAATCCTGGAATCTGACTGGCTGACACCCCTCTGAAGTGGTTCCATAAAATCTGGTATACGGAAAAGAAAGCGTTGATAAATACAAGTGTCTTTTAATACACTCTTTGCTGTGCTCTTGAGGATCCTTGTGATATTTTAAGCTCTAGTTGAATGATAAGTGTCGCATTTTAAATCATTTTCGTAGTTAGAAATTATGAAACGCCCTGTTAAAAGCAAGGAAGTTTTTATGCCCGTTGAAGTAAAACAAAATGCCTGACAAAGTATGGCTTGGACAGATTCCAAGTGCTTGTACAAATGTGCTAAAGAAATTATACTTTGAGTATACAGCTTGTCTAAAGTCATCCATTATTAATACTATTAGTAATATCTTCAGTAAAGGCTTTGATGCATAAATATTTATGATAAAGGTAGGCTGTGTACTTTTGTCCAACTGAGCAATCTTGCTTTCATAAAATATACCAACATTTTAATGACTGATGATTAACATGCTGTAATACACAGTTCAAAATTAAAGGCTCAAATGCTGTACATGAGAGGTTAAGCTCCCCCTGGCGGTTTTACAAGGCGACGCCGGATAGTTAACCACGTGACACCACGTTAACTGCGTCATACCGCGTGATACTGTGACACGCCCACCGGGGTATGCCGCGAAATACCTCACGCATTTTGAATGGCTGCATCTGTACAATACTAAAAATGACAAATGCCTCTATGCTTTGCCAGTAACCCTCAAAAGGAGTACTGAAAAGATATCTGGCAAAAAAGAATTTAATATCACAACACAAACTGCTAAATTATGCCATATGATCTTACAACACATTAACATTCACGTAGAGTGTTTCACTGGTTCAAATTCATGTTTATGTGTGTTTCTGTTGTGCAATAAATGCCCTTGTGCATCTGCATAAATCACATTTATAATCTTTAAATATCAACTCTGCCACAACTAAGCGTTGTTCAATCATGGGTCAATATATGCATACAGTATATATTCAGATTAGACTGAATGGAAGGACTGAGGTTTGACATGTTTCTGAGCTGCAAGAGCTACAGTACATGTATTATCATGTCCTTGTCAACACCCACTTTGGAACAGATGAGGATAAAATGGCAGCTCTGCACGCCAAGTAACAGTCACTGTTCTCAGCAGAGTCACAGGAAGCTGCTAAAGAAGCACCTGCATTCTCCCAGCCTTGTCCAGCCATCATTCAAAATGAGCAAGATCATTGTTTTTACAAACGAGGGGTTCACCGGCAGAACAGCTGAATTCAAGAACAATGTCCATGACCTAGAGGAAAAGGGCTTCAACAAAGTCATCTCATCTTTGAAAATAATCGGTGCGCCATGGGTAGCATATTATGGAAAGAATTTTGCTGGAAAGCAACGGGTGTTTGAGGAAGGAGAGTACCCTACCCTTGTTGACAAAGGAAGCTTTTCTTCCTTACGGATTATCACAGATGACCTGGACAACCCTGAAATCCAGCTGTTTGAGCATATCAATTATGAAGGAAGGGAAATTACCCGACGAGAGGAAACCAATCTTCAGGAAATCGCTTTCAGCGACACAGCTTCTTCCCACAAAGTGAAAGGTGGAGTCTGGGTGCTGTACGAGCACATCAACCGCCAGGGCTCCCAGCTTGTTTCCTTCCCTGGGGAGAATGTTCCCAATTATGTCCAGATCTCCTTCAATGATGTGGCCAGCCATGTGCGCCCCTTGCTGCCAAAGAAAAATTAGAAAGCATCATTCAAAGTACGCTTGCTGCAGCTGAATATGAACTGGAACCCTTTGGAAAGCATCAGGCTGCTGGCGGGGAAAGACTCACCTTGAGAGAACTGTTAAGACAAGAAACAATGACTGTGACTAATTCTCTGTAATACTGTACGTCTGCAGAAACTTCAACATAATGAAACCAGACTGCAAATAATCATTTGATATCTGTGTAAAGACATGCATGTTAATTTGGCAAATGTTATGTAACAAGGATGAATATGTTTTAGCCAAAGTTTTTAAGTTTCTGTTTGTCTTTTCAGATAGAGTGATCAGTGCCAGTAAACATATGCAGTAAAATATAGCTTTGGAATTGTCACAGATCTACTACAGATCACATTGTGAATGTCAGGCAGTGAAGATATGCTGTGTTATTTCCCCTGTTTGACTTAAATTAGTGGAAAGGTTTCTGGAATTATATTTTGCTCAGTTAGTGACAATAAATGGTGTTTCAGTCTATAATGTCTTTTCTAGAGGTAACTCAGAAAATAAAGACTCTTAAATATCTGAATACTCATTGTTTCTTTAATTTTCATTTTTTAATGTCTTCATCATTGTAAAATATCTACTACTCTCTCATTACATTTTATTTTGACATTAGACTGTATTTTTAAAATGTAAGAGATACATCATAAATGCTTTAACTTATCAGCAAAACAGAACTACCTGCAAAGCCAGGTTGAGTATTAATTGAAATATAAGGAAAATAAACTATTTAACAAACTCTAATCCAGTTACAGTGGAGGTTCTCTTTACATCTAGGAAAAGTGATTGCAAAATTTAAATGTATTTTTTTATACATTGACATTGTTCAAACTGAGACACATCAGTAAACTGTATTTATATCTTCAACATACAGTATACAGTAAAATACAATCTCCAGTGATGGGTCACCTGAAAATTCCGAAAGTCATTTAACTAGACTTCATATAATGTTCAGGTGGGTAGCTGCATCAGCATGCGTAGGCTGCAAAGGAACAAGTAATAGGTTTATTCCACATGTTAGATATGTAACACCACAATCATTCAAGGCCCCTCAGGACAGTTTCGGATCACTCAGATGTAATACATAAGGTTGTACCTCCAGAAACCTTATTTACTGTATCTCTTGCAGTAAATGCCCAGCCATCTACATTGGAGAAACAGGAAGGAGACTCGGAGACCGCTTCAGAGAACATGTTAGGGCTGTGAAGATTGAAGATTTCTCCAAGCCCATTGTTTCTCATTTCACCTCTGACGGCCATGATCACACTAATCTCTCCGTTTGTGTTCTCAAAGATGGTTTTCCTAACTCATACATCAGAAAGACTACAGAAACTAAAATTATCCTGCAGCTAGGATCACACCTTCCTCTTTCTCTCAACTACAGACTACTTTTCTTCTAAATTCTATTTATTGTAGGTTTCATTTTACACCTCTCCTCACCCATCCTGACTTCACACCTCCTGATTGGCCTCTCTTTCTGTACCCTGCTCTCACCCCTCTCTCCCAGCTTTTGTTCTCCCACTACATTACCTTTGCTTACTCCCCCTGTCTTTCTCACACCTGAAGAAGGCTCCATGGCCGAAACGTTGTGTTTTCTTTCTTCTCTTTTCAGCATGGAATAAACCTATATTCCTTTGCAGCATACACATGCTGACGCAGCTACCCACCTGAACTACTACTTCATATAATGTTGTGCTTTTTTAAAATTATCATCTCAGATACAGCAGTTTGACTTTTAACATTGCTTTAACAATTTCTGAAAACATGCAAAGTAATTCCATTCCCATATTGAATGAAAAACATCCTTGCTCCCATATGGTCAACTTTATAAGATAAGCACATTTCCCTGAAAAGTTCAGTCATCTTTGGATGTGCACACAATTGAAAAAATTAGTTTTCATCTTTCAATATATGGTATAAAGAATGATGATCTTGTTTTTTGTGAATTTTACTTTTTTCTTCCCATGGTTGTTCAACAGAGGAGCTGGAGTCGCCCTTGTGCAGATTCAGCCATTATACAGTATGCAACACCATAGTGAGGAGTCTGCCTCTCAGAACAGACAACCTACTAAAGTTTTCTAACCCGTTTTATACAGTATAGCCTCTTGCAGTACAAACCGATGGGGTGGGTTTGATTCAGTTTCAGGTGGTTTTCATCCTGTTCTTTCGAGTTGATCACTTCTTTTGTTAACAACCCTGCTAGGCGCAAACCAATGACTGCTATTTTTCACAAAATCCCTTCTTGTACTGCTCTGATCTGAGGCCTTTTTGGTAATCAATATGAGCAGTACACAAATGATTAAATTATTACAAATTTTCACTTATTTATCCACAACAAGGAATACACAGGGTTAAACACTAACACTATAACCTGGAATATTTGCCAAGGATTTGTCCCACTTTACCACTAACACAAAACATATTTCTACATTTTTGAACAGGAACTAAAGTAATACAGAATAGAACATGAATTTAGTCAAATGGGAAAAAAAAACAAGGAGAGAAACAATCACATTGAAACTAAAAAAAAGATATAGGTATTATTTTTAAGAAGCACACTACAGTATAGGTGATGTTGAAAAATTCTTGAGGTGAAAGTGTCGAAATTGTAAATAAATGAAAACCACATAACCTTATGAAAGTGAAGCAGATTTGAAAGAAATCCAATAGCTGTGCTAGGGGTATGGCATCTCCAATGATATCCAATAAACATTTGTCAGTATGTCAAGCCCTAGCTTGAGCTGGCTCCTGGAGATTCTCCATTGATTATAAACATCTGGATAATAGAACTGCTTGTTTCACACCTATTGCTGCCAATTTCTAAAATATGCTGAGGAAAATACAGGATGTAAGTAAATATGTTTCAACAATAAAAAAATAATTTAACCGTTACAAAAAGACTAAAAGAAGTTTGTTGTTAATGTTGATTGAAAGAATGAAAGGAGGACTGACAGTTCCCCTAAGATCATCCAGAGAGCAAAATCTGATCTGATGAACTGCTGCTCCAGCATTGGGCATTACTGACCCTCAAAAACTATTTCATTTACACTGAGCAGTTACATCACCTACTTTTGAATAGTGCTCAGTAAACAGCAACAGGATAGTTTAATTCAGCCACCAAAGTGGAACCCAAGATTAATGTCCTCTGGGAACGGATGTAAAACCAGTAGACGTCATCTAAAAGACCTTTACAATATATGCTGATAGCAGATATGCACTTGATATTGTTCATAACTACATCGCAGGGTGGACACCTTAAGGATTCATAGCAGGCACTGATAAAGCAGTGAATTTAAATTGCACTGTTTTAAATCTTCTATTATTGTTCCTGTTCCAAAAATGACTCAATGACTACAGACCCGTCGCACTAACATCAGTGATAATGAATGCATTTGAACACTTGATTCTCAATAACCTGAAGACTGTCACTGCTACTCACCTTAATCCCCTGCAGTTTGCGTCTAGGGCTAATAGGTCAGTAGATGACGCTGTGAATATGGGCGTACACTTTGTCCTGCTACATCTGGACCTTAGAGGCACGCTCGCTAGAATCCTGTTTGTGGATTTTAGCTCAGCATTCAACACAATCATTCCTAGCAAACTCTCAGAAATTAATGTAAACCAGTCCATTTGTAAATGGATCCTTGACTTTCTGACTAACCAGAAGCAGCACAGGCGCACCCCAAGGTCGTGTGCTCTCTCCTCTACTCTATTCCTTGTACACCAATGACTGCACTTCTGACGACCCCTCAGTTAAATGTATCAAGTTTGCAGACGACACCACTCTTATAGGCCTCATCACAAATGGCAATGAGAGCCAGTACAAAAAGGAAGTGGATCACCTCACAACGTGGTGTATCACTAACAATTTGGATATTAACACCACAAAACTGTAGAAATGATAATTGATTTCAGAAAGCACCCCCCAGCACCTTACCCCCTGGTAATTAAGGACACTACTGTCAATGTGGTGAAATTCCTGGGCCCTATTACTGTATCTCTAACACTCTCTGCTGGGATGAAAACATGTTTTCCATTATAGAGAAAGCACAGAAGTACATGTACTTTTTGAGACAGCTTCTCGAGAAGCTTGGTATTGCACAACCTATTCTCATATTCTACAGAGCAATTATTGAAAGTGTGATCACTTCCTTTATCATTGTCTGGTTTGGCACCACTACTGCATAGTCCAAAAACCAATTGCAGTGCATTATCAAGTGCGCTGAGAAAGTGATTGGCTGCAATCACCCATCCCTTGCCGTGAATCCATGCTTTACAAATCTAGAGCAGTGAATCAGGCCACCAAGATTGCTGCAGATCCCTCCAACGTGGGACATCACTTATTTCAAAAGCTTCCCTCTGGACAATGCTTCAAGGTAATCAAAACCAAAACCAACAGACACTTGAACAGTTTCTTACCCAATGCCATTTTTCTGCTTAACCAGCATCCTCCTCCTACAACTCCCTATTTCAGCTGAAAAACTTTGAAATAGTATTATTGCAAACTTGGTTCATACAGTATATCTTGTAGATTTAGCACAAGAACCAGTGCGTTTTCCCAACATCTTTACATAGTTGCAGCTAACTCCTCAGACCGTACTTTCGTACGTGCTCTGAACTTACCATGTGTCCTGCATATACAGTACTATAATGTCGATTGTTTGTACATTTCCACTGTACTGTAAAATGTGAATGTTTTTGTGTCTTATGTATTCTGTAATGTCTACATGTTCTGCATATCTGTACTGAACTGTGAGCACGTATTGTGACTGTGTTTTTGTGACTTTTGTATATTGTCCAACGTAATTATGTTAGTAATGTTAATGCTCCTTTTGCACCTGTATGATTTTTGTGTTGAGCAGGTTCCAAATGTGCCAGGGTAAATTCCTGTAACTGACACGTACTAGCGAATAAAAGTGATCCTGATTCTGATTATCTCCGGATGTGCCTATGTCTCTCTGTCAGACATCCAGGTGCTAGCAGTCAACATCCATCTTAAGGGAGAATTGATAATGGATCTGCTTTGTCCCGGGAAAGATCCTTATCCAAAACATAAAATCGTCTCCCTCACTTGCTCTCACGCAAAGACCTCTAGGTCATACTGTGGCTGAACACAGAGAAGGGTCTCTTTCGCTACATTCCTGTGACAGGCAACAGGCTGTTTGGTCCAGGCACCCAAAGATTTTTAGAAATACTTAATATCACTTAATTCTAAGTGAATTAATAGGCCTTGCCCCTACAATTATTACACCTTGGAAATTGGCACGGGAAAAGTTGAGGTGGTGCTGATCCACTCCGGACCAGACTTGAGGGGAAGCAGAAAAGGAAACAAAAGACTCTGACTTGAATGGATACAGGATTCTCTTCCTCTCACGGGCTTCTATACATGATGGGCAGAGCATGAGAAGCTGCTTTCTGTAAGACAGGAGAGAGGAAAGGCCTTAGTGCTAGAACTGAGGCCCTGTGCTAGAACTTCGATTTCCTGGGGGCAGAACAAAGGAACGAGGCTGCAGAGTCGGTACTGAGGACACAGACAGAGTGGAGCAGTGCCTGTGGGAGGATTTCCAGTACAGAGACTGGGGAGACTGGACTGTGTGGAGTTCTTGCTTCTTCTTACAAACAGGAACTATTGGGGACAAATGGTTTTCTTGTTTGTGAATTGATGTACTTGCTCTGTATAGGGAAAAGAATATTGAAGTGCCATTTTCTTTTCCACCTACAGTAAATGGGCTGTTGAACCTCTGGTGATCGAATGTGTCCCTCAGAGAAACTTTGTGTGTCGTGGGTTCGGTCTTTTTGAGTACACAGTGAGACATGTTGTAATCACTAAAGAATAAATTGCATTTATGCAAGACTGAAGTCTGGTGTTGGACTGTGGGTGTACTGGTGGTTCTGGGAGATATAAAGATATAAACCCTACTGTGGGGGAATAGGAGTCTTAAATGCTACAGAGCTAATTTTTAAAACCAGTTCCTGCATTTAGGGTTCACCATCTTTAACATATACATATCAAAATCCATCATGTTACAATAAATTTAACAGTTTTAGCCATTTTAAAATCCACATTCTTTTTATTGTAAAGGAACAAGTAAGGGTTTATTCCATGCTGTAAGGAAAAGAAAAGAAACACAACATTTCAGCTGTGGAGCCTTCTTGAGGTGTCTGTGGAAGGTGTTTCAGGCTCCACAGCCGAAACGTTGTGTTTCTTTTCTTCTCTTTTCAGCATGGAATAAATCTTTACTTGTTCCATTGTAGCCTACAAATGCTGACGCAGCCCCTACTTGAAAGTCTTTTTATTGTAAATATGTAAATGACATAAATATTGTAAATATTTTAAAAAATATATTTGTTTAACCCAGTGAGCGTTAATTATTCCTCTTTTCATCAAAGCTGTCCCAGAAAACAAAGAACTCATGTGCCTCTAAGCATATCAACTGTTTGGGTATATTTGTTTGGCAAAATCACTTACAAGTTGGGGCTTTTGATTATTTAATTTACTTATTGACTAATCTGCTTGGTCATTGTCTGCTATTCCCTTTTTTGAAACCCCCCATTTGTAATATTATTTTGGTGAGGAGTAACTCTAATGTTTAGCTCTAGTTAGAGATTTGCCCACTTTCTATCACTTTCATTGTTTAACTTGGAAAAAAAGGTTTTTGTTTATTGTAAATTTAAAACAGGAAAGCAACTCTTTGAAGAAAAATAACAGTTTCATATTCTATATCAGAATAATGTTAAGAACAATAACTGTACCTTTGTTACAGATTCATTTTTTAAATTTAATATGAGAATACATTTCATAAATGATGTACAAACCCAGCTCACTTCAGTCCTCTGTGGTTCCTGTTGGTGAGTCAGAGCAGCTCCTGTAGAGCTGAGGGAGGATTTTGTATAGACGTGTATCACTGTGTGAAAGGCAGGCTTCTATCCTGCTGACATTAATAATCTCCTGCATCTTCAGCCTGGACTTCAGTGATTGTCAGTGTAAAGGCTGTTCCAGACCCACTGCCAGTGAATCAGTCAGGAATCCCAGACTGACGGTTGGAGGTGTAATATATCAGGAGCTGTGGAGCCTGGCCAGGTTTCTGCAGGTACCAGTTGAGATAGCTGCTAACAGACTGACTGGTTGAACAGCTGATAGAGACAGAGCTTCCTGGGAGAACAGACTGAGCTGGAGACTGAGTCAGAACAATCTGTCTACTGGACTTTGAAGGTGAGATGGTAACAAAAAAGAATTCTTAATAATTGCTTGTTATACAGTAAACATTTGTGTATGAACTTGTCTCAGAAAACACATTTGCTACATTTACATTTAGGTATTAAAACACCTTTTGTATTTATGATACAACTTAATATTAAGTCTAAGACAAAGACTTTAATCACAGACTGAGCTGGGTCAACAGGTGCAATCTGCAAAGGTTGGTTCTGTTATGTGTATATAATATGTAGTGCATGTACTGTACCACTAGATCCGTACTCTGACGTTAGAGCTCTACCACATTTAGGCTCTGCATATACTGTACGCTTCTTAAAAACAATGGCTTTTTCTCTACACAGTCTGAAAACACTGATCCAACAGAGACTCGCCTTCCCCTGGAGGTCCTCTTGCCAGCACTTGGGGATCCCAGGAACCTGCTATTCCTCTGTCTGTTTATTCCCGGTGAACTCTCCCCAGTGACCCTGCTGTCTACTTTCCACACAGCTCCTCTCGCGCTGGTCTCCCCACTTCTCCACAGTCTGCAGACTGCAGCCTTCACTCACTCCCAGCCCGGTCAGCCCACACATCTCTCGCTCTCTGCTTCCTGCTTGCTGCCTCACCTCCATCTGATCTCTCTGATCTCACAAAGATCCCTGCAGTCCTGCGCTTGGGGCTCAACCTGTCATTTCACTGCTGGGCTTAAAAGCGGGCTTTTAATAACAAGTTAATAATTCAATTCCATTTCAATTTTTTTGTATGGCGCCTTTCACAACAAGGTTGCCCCAAAGCACTTAACAAAGCTGTGTGACAGTACATAACATTACAATACAGAGCAAGAAAAAAAGGCTAGAAGACAACGGAGGAGAGGAACCAAAAACTCCTTCGTAAGGAGAAAAAAAAACTCTAGGGTTCCAAGGTCAACAGGATGCCCAACCCCTCTGGGCATGCTAACATTATACAATTCAAACAAGTACTATATGTGGAGTATTAAGTCTTCCATTGTGTCCTTCTGTGTGCCAGTACTCCATACAGATCTCTGTAGCCCAGCAAATCCTCCTAATAACATAACATTTTAATAACATCAGAGTTAATCTATATCACATACGTTTACACTAATGATATTATATCTCATAACATATATCGACTATAAAAGTTGTTGTCAACCTTGTAGTTTATATCAGTATCATACATTTTTTTTGCATCTGAACTTCCAGAAGTGCTTACCATGGAAAGGTGATCTATTTTGTAGGATTTCGGAAACGTAATTCTGTGGTTGGGAATCTTCCAGGATGTTCCACTTGTTATTAAAGATACATACCAGGAGCTTGGGGACCACATTTCAGGTGGGTTTTAATAGGGCTTTAGGGAAATGACTGCCAATACTGTGGCAATTCATAGGACTATTACTATATAATGATTGGCAAGTGTTGTGGAGTGCTGTGTCTTTTTCCATTAGTTCCTTCTCTTTAGTGTTCTGTCTGTCCCTCTATTAATACAAAAAATAGTAATAACTTACACTTAAATAGCGCTTTTTGGGACACTCCACTCAAAACTCTTTCCAGGTCATGGGGATCCCCTCCACCACCAGCAGTGTGCAGCCCCACCTGGATGATGCACCAGTCCGCTCCCCACACACCAGCTCTCAGTGGGGAGGAGAGCAGAGTGATGGAGCCAGTTCAGATATGGGGGTTATTAGGAGGCCATTATGGGTAAAGGTTTTGCATCTCATGCAAAAGAAGGTGCCTTTTTGCAGTATAGTGTACAGTACCTGCCAAAATACTGGGGCATTAGGACCCACATAGACCACAGGGCAAACGCCCCGTACTGGCCCCATTAACACCTCTTCCAGCAGCAGCCTTAGTTTTTCCCAGGAGTCTCCCATCCAGGTACTGGCCAGGCCCACACCTGCAGAGCTTCAGTGAGCTGCCACAGAATTTCAGGGTGATACAGCTGCAGGCAGGTGTGGGCCATTCTGACTGTATGGTAATTGATGAGCATCTAGACATCTAGACACTGTATGATTCTATATGTGAAGATTGCTTCTGTTGTGCTAATTGTGCTAATAAAGATAATTATTAATATTTTCAATCAGAGCAATCCAATTGTTCATTATGATCTCAATGATGTGTTTTCAAATTATTATCATACAATTTTAATTAGCAGATTCTATTGGAGTATCCCTTACTACCAAACTTTTATTAACTTTTTATTTCTGTATTTTGTTTTTTGTACAGAAGGCGAGTTTGTGAACCCCCTTCCACGCACCAGTTATTCTATAAATACCAGTTACTCCCATCTGAAGTCATAGAAATTATTTCTTTTAAAAAGTACATCTGAATTGCAAAATTCCCGTACAATGTTTCTGATGTACGATGATTTTTTTTTATTTTTTATTTTATTTTGTAATACCTGTTTAATAAGTACCCTGTTGATTCCATTTTTTGTATGTGAGGTTTTCTGGTGATCATGTTCTTTCTACATTGAAAGAGAAGTATCAGAAGCATTCTAATACTTTTCTAATCATCTTTGTGTGCCTTGACCAAGCAGAAAGGGCACAAAAATGTAATAATAATAATAATAAACTTTATTGTATATAGTGCCTTTAAAGGTGGCTTCTCAACGCGCTTTACAGAAAGACAACAACAATAAATAAAAAGAATACACAAGATAAAACAATTACAATATACAGAGGATGGTGTATAGGATGGTGGTACTAAGAAAAGCAGAGGGGTGAAGAATGGAACCAGTTAAGTAAAGGCTTTTCTAAAGAAGGTTTTGAGTCTGGATTTGAATGAATTTAGCTGAAGATGCCCCTGTCTTTAGCTCCATACAGCTCTCATGCTGTGATCTTAACCACAGAGTGACCTGGTGCTCTTTGTGTGTGGTGAAGTGAGGGAGATGAGTTTGTCTTTCGCAGGACAGTGATGACCCAGTACTCTCCATGATGGATGTTTGCCACTGGTGGCTGGATGTCTAGCAGACAGCCATCTGGACATGGTCATTAGGTCAAAGGTCACTGTTCATCACCCAAAGGAAGATCCACCAGTGGGAGATCTGTAGGGTGGTACCAGAACTTAACCTGACGGCATCTCAGCCAATCACCAGCTGTGATGTACAGAATTCTGTCCAAGATGTTCTTACTGCAACAGAGGAAATCTTGTGTTCGTGTTATCTTTGCCTTATATTTCAAAATAAGACAGTTGTACTGTTTCTTTTTGTCGTCATGTTGAATGTCCAAATATATTCAGAAATAAGCTGTACCCAGGACAAACCTAGTCCTCACACCTATCTACCTTTGCAACCAGATCCAGGAAAACAAACTGTGCTCAGACTGTTTTTAAAGACCGAAGTACAGCAAGACGTGGTTATCCACAGGTGAAGCCAGTTCCCTGTCTGACTGCATTTCCATAGCAACTGGCTGACATGTAGAACTAGCCAACTCCACAGCGCCCCCACAAGGATGAAAGAGACAACTGGTACATTGTACTAACAGCCAGACCCAGACACCACTGTATTCCTGAGCTGATAAAACTGCAGATGAATTTCTTTGATTTCTTCTAAAGATTAAGAAATAAAAACTGTCTGTATTGAGCTCATTTGTAAATGAAGGAGACAAAATTCAGCATCAGCAGAGTGTCACATGAAAAAGTGGGGAGAAAACTTCAGGGTAAGAGAGCTGTGATATACAATTTCATGACTATTATGAAGCTGACACTCATGAGTCATTCTGAGAGCAGTAGGAGTAGGAGTTATGGCATTGCTGCTTGGCAGCACTGGGGTCCAGAATTCAATTCCCAGGATGCCGTGTGGAGTTTGCATGTTCTCTCTGTTTCACATGGATTTCCTCTAACTGCTCTTGCGTCCTCCCACAGTCCAAATATATACAGGTAGAATAACTGGCTGCTGGGACAATTGACCCCGGTGTGTGTTTGTTTGTGTCTGTCTGATTTGCAATGGACTGACATCCCATCCAGAGTGTATTCTGCTTTACACCCTTTGCAAGTAATGCAAGTAATGCAAGTCATTTAGCATCATGTATCATGTCGTATCATGCAGTATCTTTCATGTTCACCACAAAAAACTCCTAAAAAATCAAAGCCTTGGTTTGGCAAATAAAGTTTGCTTAATTTAGAATGTGAAACCCCTTGAATATCAGAGATATGAGATCAGTATCTTTCTCTCCAGCCCCACACCTGAAATGATTGAGATATAATATGCTACTATATATTACTATATAATACTATGTTAAATGATGTCTTATAACAGCAAAATAAACTTGATCCGTAAGCGCACCTGCAGCAGGTCCCAGCTGCAGCACTACAGTCACTGTAGAGGGCTGCTGAGGGAAGTTTTTGTATGGCTGTGTAACACAGTGTGAACACATAACCACTGTGGTGACTCTGACAGTAATAATCTGCTGCATCTTCAGCCTGGACTCCTGTGATGGTCAGAGTGAAGTCAGTCCCAGATCCACTGCCACTGAAGCGCTCTGGGATCCCAGTATGACGGGTAGTTGCATAAGAGATCAGGAGTTTAGGAGCTTCTCCAGCTTCCTGTTGGTACCAGGCTGATTGATTGTTATTATACACAGCAGGACTGGTCTTACAGCTCACAGTGACTGTCTGTCCAGGGAGAACAGATTTCACTGTTGGAGTCTGAGTCACAGTAACCTGTCCACTGGATTCTGTAAACAAGATAAAACACAGGGAATTTAATTTATTTTAGCTATTTTACTCTGTTCTGTAAAACTTGTTTACATAATATACTAACAGCGACAGTATATACTTCACAAATCAAAACATATATTAAAGTCAACACCTAGCCCAATAATTAATTATAATATACACTTTTTACAAATTTGTAAATATATTTGCCTCTGAAAACACAATTAAAATTTTAGATTTATTCTAAATTTATTCAGTTCTTTAAACTTTAACTTTAAAAGGTTAATGTTGTGAAATTAATGTTAATAAAATAAATATAATAAAATTAGATAAGTATTTTCTTTAATCCTCACCTTGAGCAAAGAGCCCCAGTGTCCCCAGCAGTAGAATCAGTGGCATCATTGTCCTGTGTGTCAGTGACTCTAAAAGGGCTGAACAGTGACTGATCCACACTGTGAGTCTTAAAGTGTTTGGAGCAGTGAGGCAGCACAGGTATGCAAAGTTCCTTCCTGTATGCAAATCCCATCACAGACAGAAAAGGCCTGAGTTGAGAGAACAGCCTGGTCTCCAGTGATTATCAGTGTAAAGGCTGGTCCAGACTCACCACCAGTGAATCAATCAGGAAACCCAGACAGATGGGCTGTATGCAATATGGATTCTACTTTAGTCCGCAGAGATATCTACACAATTCACACTATCTGACCCAAACCACACTTTATACCCAATCTTTTTTTTAAAATGCTTTCTTCTGTTTCTCTCATTTCATTTTAATTCTGAATCTTTATACATACGTGCCTCTTTTTTAATGAGTCAGCATCTCTGCAGGGTAGAGTAGAATCTAATCTTCCCACAGTAATAATCTTCTACATTTTCAGCCTGGACTCCAGTTATTGTCAGTGTAAATGCTGTTCCAGACCCACTGCCATTGAATCACATCAAGAACCCTAGATTTATGGGTTGTAAGCAATATGGATTCTGAAAATAAGACAAAACACAGTAAATGTAGGAATTTAATGACACGAGTGATTAAATTTCTTTTAGCTGTTTTACACTGTTCTATAAAGCTTGTTTACATAATATGCTAAAATATTTATACTCCAAAACAAATTAAAAAACTGTTTAATTCAACACCTAGACAAGTACTTAATTATACCCTGAGCAGAGATGAGTAGTGTCCAGAGGAAAATGGTGACGAAGGTCATTGTTGCTGTGGGTTCTGTTGCCATTTAGGGCAGCTCTCATTCATGAAGTGTTAAACTCACAGGGCTATAAACACTCCCAGAGAACTGAAGCATGTGCTGCCAATGCAAAGTGTCTCTTCTATGCAAATTGTCTTCCTGGGTTCAGCAGCACTTGTAGCCAGTCAGTGCTGGAAACACAGGCTTGGTGCTGTGTTGTGGCAGAGCAAGATGAGCAGTTTAGCATGAACACTCCCAGTCAGCAGGACTAGAGAGAGAGCAGCTTTATAAAGAGCAGAAAAGATACAACTGGCTGAGCCCTTATTCCACTCAACACAGCTGGAATGGAGTGGAGTGAAGAGAGTCTGGTTAAAGCAGCACTTGACTCTGTGTGTTCAGACACAGCAGGAATGAAGGATTAAAGCTCAAAATGTAAGTTGCCATTATAAAACATCAGCAATCTTCTTCACTTCTTCTTAATGTTCAGTGACACTAATATTAAGTCCCTCTTCAAGTCCAGCACTTTGTGTGTGGTTCCGGAGAGCCAGAGATTGAACAAGAAATAACTGGTTTCATGTAGAAACATTTAGGTCTCTAAATGGTGGCACGAAAGTGATTTCATTTTCTATGAAAATAGATTTCCTGGAACCTCCTCTCTACAAATTTTCTTTAAAAAAATATTTTCACCTGAAAATGCAGCTTGAAAAACTATTCCTATATATTGAGTTTCAAAATGGAGCTTATGCTCATCTTGACTGCTTGGATAAAATGAACAAAGAAGGTCCAAGCTGCTCAGAGACACAAGAGAGATTACTAACGAGGAGACCAGTGGTCCATCTTGCTTTTTCAGTTACAGTTAGCTAATTGGAAGGCTGTGGGTTGAAATCTCAGCTAGACTTCTGCTGTTGTGCCCTTTCAGCCTGCACTTCATCTAGATTGCTGCAGTAAAATGCTTCACAGGATCAATAGGCTGTCTTAACAGTGACAGCTAAATAAATTACTGATTTTTGATGATTCAAGATGCTCATCTTGAATATTCTTGAATAGAAACGCCTTGAACATTGTAACTGTGACAACTTGTTCCACACACCTACACTTCTGTGTGTAAAGAGTTGCCTCCTGTTCTCAATAAAGCTCTTTTCACTCCCATTTCTATCCCCATATCCAGCCTTCATCCAATTGTAGATCTTGACATTGAATATTTGATAATCTAAGACCCTTTTGGGATATTGAATTTTCAATCAGTCCTGATTCCTCTCCTGTGTTCTCTGTTTTCACTGTGAATAATGTCTGCAGCCCATCCGGCTTCATTCAACATGTTTTAGACACAATATTTCAGCGGAAGCTGTTACACTTTACTGTCACACACTGGAGAAAGGGATGGTTTCCTTAAAGAATGACAGGGCTGGCTAACAGGTGAAGAACTCTTTCAGAAAGCAAAACTTGTTTTGAAGTGCTGTATTTGTTTTAGTAAATGTGCAGCAGGTATATTGGAGGTGTGAACAATACAAGTTTCCACCTCCAGAACTCACTGATCTTGTGCAAACCCTGAATAACATCCCGTTCTATTTTCCCTATAACTGCATTCACCCCCGAAGCATCTTAAATCCTGCAGAGCAACATGCTCTTTGGGTGTCCTGACATAAAAATAGAGTATTGTTACAAGTGGTGGGGATTTGAAATATGGTGAATAAAAGGAATTGAGTGAACGAATAAAGCAATAAGTAAAATAAATAATCATAACCCCCAGCTTGTAAGAATTTCTTAAAGAATTAACCAGAGTGGTTGGTATGATTAGTTACATAAATTCTTTATTTTCTGTTTTGATGAAAACAGTAAAAATTCAGGCACACTGGGTTAAACAAATATTAACAATGACAATACAAACTGTACACTACACACATCATAAACATACAAAACACAAGTTACTGTATTTACAAGTATACAGACTAGGCCTACACCCAGACCAGCCAGAAAACCTCAAGCTGCTACTGAATACCTGGCTCTTTAATAATGCCAACAGCGGCCAAAGGAGAGATAAGCTTCCTTCTAAACTAAACAGAATACAGCTTACACTTAGATCTATCCCTACACACCCAGATGCCACAGAATAAATGGGAGCCCATCTCTCCATTCTAAAATGCACCCAATAAGCAGGAGAGGCAGTTTTAAACTGAGGGATTCTTCACTCAGGAACTCCATGTTTCCTAAAAGCCACAGAATAGCAAGCTCTCTTCAGATACTGAGCTCGAATCAGGACTTTTCAGATGATCTTGAAGTAGGGACTCTTGTCTAGCACAAGTTACAAGTTCTGTCTGGTCCTGTTCTTGTTCTCCTGTTGTCCTGTTTTACCCCTTTCATCTTTTCTGTCCTCCTCTTGATCGGATCTTATATGGTGTCATTCTGGACTTTTGATTGGCACTTTACTCATTTACTCAGAACTTAATAAAAGTAAACCGAGGTAAACTTTAGGACTGCTTCGATCACAGAATCTGGACTCTCTATTTCTCAGCAAACATCTCCCCTGCTTTGAAGCTGGAAATGTTTACACTGCCAGGTGTTAGACACTTTATCTAAATTCTTACATACCTCCACTGTAGACAACCTCAGTCTCTAACAATATTTACAAAAAACATGAGTGCAAATTTTATTTATTTTAACACAAACAATTTTAATATATGTCATAATATTCAAGGATGAAGTGCCCTAAATGCAGTTTTGTAGCTGACTGTACCACCAGACACCTTGAAGGGTACAGACCCCTTTACCCCTGTAATAGGCCCTGAAAGACTGTTGCCTATCTGTCACTGAGAACACTGCTGAGAGAAAAGCTATTTTGTTTTTTTCTGTTTCTACCTCAATAATTGGGAAGTTGCTCCATCTTACGGCCATTCTGAGCTCATGTTTCTCGCTTAAGCATATTTGTTCCTGTACTGTACAGTATGTTGTTCAGAACCCAGACTGAACTTCTCCAAGCTTGTAACTGAACAGCTCAGTGTCCAACTACCAGCCCCTCTACCAACTGTACAGGGTTTCTCTAAATAAAGGGAACATGATTGAGAACAAAGGTGTCATTTTGATTCCCATTAAATATGACCTTTGTGAGGAATTGATTATTTAAATATTTTTTAAACAGAAAGTATTAAATAAAACCTCAAAAATAAGTTACCAGATTCCAAAGTCAGGATTACTGTCTGATGCTTGCAGGATGTGGGATGGGCTGTATATGGGCCCTGTCAAATTACAAATCTTCTTGTTTTCATTTATTTGCTACTCGCCACAAGTACACACAAGTGTCTATATGAAGACACTGATAAAAGTAATTGTTGCTGTGGGTTCTGTTGCAATAAAGGACAGCACTCGGTAATGAAGTGTTAAACTCACAGGGCTATAAACACTCCCAGAGCACTGAAGCATGTGCTGCCAATGCAAAGTGTCTTCCTTAATTAATTAACCAAGCTGAGCTGTAAACACATTTGTGCACTGAGGTCTGTGAAGAAATGTGTGCTGGAACCTGGTTCTGTCACTCCCAACATCCCTCCCTAGAGGGCGCTCCACTACTCCCGTTATTGTTTCTGTGATTAAGCTCCCCAGGTGTACCCCCTTAGGTCTTTTATTTGAAGACTAGCTCCTCCAGTCCTCGGGGCTCATCATTAGGGTAAGGATGTTGCGAGGCCAGCCTGGCACCAGGAAACCCTGCATCCGTCTCCTGAGGGCACAGGCCTCGTCCCCGACCCCTCCCACTTCCTGAGCCCGGGGTCTGGAGGATCTCGCCACATCACCCTTGGACCTCCATGTTTTGCCTGTTCGTGTGTTCCCCTCTCCCGGGGATTTTAACCTTGTCGCATCCCAGGATGGATTATTCGTTGATGGACCCTTGGGCTGTGCCCTGACCTGTCTTTGGACCCATTTGGATTTGGATGCCTTTTTGTCTTTCTCGTTCACTGTCTCACGGATTGTCACCATTATGTTGTGCACTATTAAACCCCTGTGTGTTTCCTTTTACCAGGCCTCCTGTTTTCTCCAGCTATTACCACATCCCATAGGGTCTACTACAAGACCTGACACGGATCTCAATCCGTGTCCGTGACAGGTTCTGCCTCATTATGCGCAATAAACACAACTTCAGAGCAGGAATATTCCAGGAGTACCTTTTGTTAAGAAACCTGAGGGCTCAGTTTACCTCATGTTTTCCTGCAGATGTTATCTGATGGCATTCAGTTTGTGATCTTGTTGTATTCTAATGACATGTGATAGTTACATAGATATTTTGCTAATTGTTTTGGTTAGTGCTGCAAATCAGGCAACACTAGGTTAAATGATAAAATGCAATGCAGTTTTCCAGTAATTCCAGTAGAGGTCACTGTTGCAAACTAGAAATACACTGTCAGCTTCTTTCAGTTCCTTGGCTCCCCTTCTCTCACACGTAGAATGGCTTATCTTAGTCAACAAATAATGATACAAAATAGACTTTAGATCCACACACAGATTACATTTCTAATCTTATGGGTTATATACTGAGTAGTATCAGATTTAGTATTGTATATTGATCTATTTATGTATATTTACTCGATATAGATTTACTGTAGTGTATTACATTGTAGTTAATGATTAAATTTATTTGCAAAAAAGGAAATTAATGGTGTAGTGGAGATGTGAATACAGTTTGCACTGATTGACAACTGTTAGATGTTTGAAGGCCACACTGTCTCACAAATACCTGAAAGCAAGCTATTTGTAGGTAGTAAGGATTACAGTATTTAGATACCGTATACACTTCTGATACAGTTTACCTTTAAAATCTAAAACCTCATTGTTTAAACCAGTCATCTACAGTTTCCATGACATGTGAAGCATCCTGGAAACACTCCTGCAGTCAAACTACATCTGTGGTACCAGTCACACTTTTCAGATACGGAATGAGAAGTTTAAACACTGGTGAAGGAACTAAACAAGCAAAAGGCCACAAAGAGATTGAACTGACACCAGCAGGGTTTGGGGAGCTGTGTACCTGGTTTGTCAGAGAAACACAGAGACACAGTCTTATAGGAGCTGGACGCAGTTAAATAAATTTCAACTCACCCATCTGAGGAATTCCTCCCAACAACACAACAGCTGACAGATTTTCCCCTAATCCTCTCTCTAAGATGAGATGTGTAACAAAATTCAATTTGATATTTCTGGAGCACAGATATGTATTTCTACAATGTGAACTACTATACAGATCTCAGTCCCTTCTAAACTCTCAGAGCCCCGGGTCAGCACAGCTGCAGGAAGAAGTTCCAGTCAGAGCCCAGGAACTAGGAATCCTCAGGGAGCTCAAGCTAATGGAGTGAGGATCTCCAGGCATCGGAACAGAATCAGGACACCTGGCTCCATAAGAAGGAATAAAAAGGCTTTGCTGGGGAGCAGGGAGAAGACTGGGAAGAGGGAAAGAGAAGTAACCCAGACAGCCCGAGAAAAAGGGGTGAGGAAAAGAAAAGAGTCTGATGTAATAACAGAGGCTGACCAGAGCTGTACTCAGACTATAAAACATCCTGCAAAACTGCTGGGATTCAGAGCACCACAGGGATACACCTTCTGTGTGTCTTTGGTGTTCTTCGGAAACGGCCTTTTTTGTTATGAAACCCATTTCAAACCATCGCTGATCTGTGCTGTAACTTGTTGCATCTCTGCAGAGTGTATGGCATAAGAACTTATTCTAGTATAACTTTGAAACTTAAAAATGCCAAAGAAGCCTTTTACATTTCTTTTCCTTTTCACTTTGATAAGATTAATGTAAGATGAATCTAAGGTGAATGATTTTTAAAAAATTGAACTAATGTCATTACATTTCCTCCAGCACCAGCACATACAAACTCCACACAGACTGCACACCAGATTCAGAACCCAGAGCACCAGCACTGCAAGGCACAATAGTAACCAATGTGCCATATCTACTGTATTAACTTAGATACATTAGAAATGTATGTGTAAAAATGGAAAATAAATATCTATAGTACTTACAAATATATTCAAATATAATATAGATTTGTACATTATGTACAAATCCAGTGTTGTTCAGTTCTCCTGTAACACCTCTGCTGTTCTTCTCAGTCTCAGACCTGCTGATGAGCCAGAGCAGCTCCTGTTAAGCTGAGGGAGGTTTTTGTACAGACGTGTATCACTGTGTGAGAGGCCAGCTGTTACTCTGCTGACAGTAATAATCTCCTGCATCTTCAGCCTGGACTCCTGTGATTTTCAGTGTGAAGACTGTCCCAGAGTAACTGCCAGTGAATCGATCAGGAACCCCAGACTGACGGTTTGTTGCCCAATAAACCAGGAGCTGTGGAGCCTGACCAGGTTTCTGCAGGTACCACTGCAGGTTGTTGCTAATAGACTGACTGGCTGTACAGCTAATAGAGATAGAGCTTCCTGGGAGAACAGACTGAGCTGGAGACTGAGTCAGAACAATCTGCCCACTGGACCCTGGAGAGGGAATGTGTATACTGTAAGTAAGAGATTATTCATAATTGCTTGTTAAAAACATTTATGTTTTGTTTTACATGAGAGACAAAAAAGCATTGCTATAATTTTCATTCAGTTATCTGTAAATTTTATTGTATCACAAAATTCAGAATAATCTGAATCACAGAATGCAAGAATTATCTTTAATCCTCACATTGAGCAAAGAGCCCCAGTCGCCACAGCAGTAGAATCAGTGGCATCATTGTCTTGTGTGTCAGTGACTCTGAAAGGGCTGAACAGTGACTGATCCACACTGTGAGTCTTAAAGTGTTTGGAGCAGTGAGGTGACACAGGTATGCAAAGCTCCTTCCTGTATACAAATCCTGTCACAGACAGTTAGATGTGATCTGAACTGTGAAAACAGATGGAGTTTTTATAGGAGTCTGTCTTTGAGTTTCCTCTGTTCTACCCCAGTCAAAGAGTAAGCTCAATGCTTGTGGAGCTCTCGAGTTTTGTGGAATATCACAACTGAATTATTTGTATGATATGATAAATATGAATTACATTATATGATAAATTATAAATGCAAATATTTATATGTTATGATAATTAATGTAAATACTGGCACAGCCTCTATGGTGTCACTTTTTCATTGATTTCTATCCATCCATTTTCTAACTGCTTCATCCAATACAGGGTTATGGGGAGCCGGATCCTATCCCAGCAGGAAATGGCCACAAGACAGGATACACCCTGGATGGGACACCAGTCCATTGCAGGACTCACACAGACACAGACATACAAACCTCCTCAAAATGTGGCCAATTTTCCCAGAAACCAATTAATTTACCACTTTGTTTTTGACCTGTGGGAGAAAACCAGACCTCCCAGCGGAAGCCTATGAAAACAAAGTGAGAACATACAAACTCCAGGCTGTCAGGACCCCAGCTCCAAATCTGAATTGAACCCTGGGCCTCAGCACTACTGGAAATAGCAGGAGAATTGAAGGAGAGTCTTCAGTCTGTTCACTTGCATTTCAGATGCAGTATATACAGTACCGTATTACAGATGCAGCTATTCAAAATGCGCGGGCGATACCGCATTATTTTCCGGTGCGCTTTACGCAGTCTACCGCGAGTTACCTGTAAATACCGCTACTTACCATAAATTCTCCTATAATACCGCAAGCAAAATAATAGTATCCGGAATTTCCGCAAGGTGGAGCTAATTAAGCTCAACCTCTCATGTTTGAGCTGTCGCCATCAAAGTCTTTAACGAAGATATTACTAATAGTATTAATAATGAATGACCTTGGACAAGCTGTAAACTCAAAGTATTGCCCTGGTCCACATTCTTTTTTTCATTGACCGTCTTTGTAAAAGTAACACCACAGCATTTCGCAATCACGCATTTGTTTCCAATCATGCAAAGTACAGTAATTTTTGAGAATCGATTCACCATGCCTTTCACATGCTCATAAAAGAGATTGATTTAGGAACATAAACATACAGATGCAGCCATTCAAAGTGCGCGGTACAGACACGTACCGGAGGTAATTGGCTACGGCGTCGCGCATTTTGACGCAAGATGACGCGGGGTAGCGCGGTACGTGATTGGTTGACCGACAGGGGCACTCTTGGTCCGTTGGTCTGTCGTAGAAAGATTTACAGTAAACGTCTTTACTGTGCCCGTTGTAGTATTGAATATTCATATGGAATTTTACCACTGAAGGGAAATCTTAGTGCCTGAGCATAAAAAGAATAGGAGCATATTGCAACGCGTGTGAAGGCCGTAAACGATATTAATTTTGGAACATAAACATACAGTATATGGCTGGTCTCGGTACTTTAAAGAAAACATACACGAAACATGGTTTCATTATAAAACAGAATCGGTCTTGAGATATTTTTAACTCGATTTACAGTATTTGAGAGGTATGTCTTGACACCGATACTACGTAAATACTGCTCACGTATATGTTTCTAGGTTTATATTATGCATTTCATACAGTCAAATTACTTTTGAGCAACTGATAAGAAGCGCGAAACGGTATGCCCAGGGCGTTTTAGATTCGTTTTGTGCTGGGACTCTGCTTTAACTATGTCGCTGTGGATTGATTAGAGATATCAAGTACATACAAGTCATTTTTTAAAATGTTGTAGTTCGTCTTCTAAAAATGTTACGAGTACATCATCTGTCAACAATTACACAGGTTCTGTTTCCATATTGCGGATTTTGGTTACGTAATATTATTTTCTAATTTCACGTTGTGAATATATGATTTGGGCAAACAGAGCCGCAAAGAAGTACATTATGGGTTGTTGTTTTTTTTTGCAGTTTTATCTAGAACAAGCGATGCTTAAACCTTTGTCTGATTCTTGTGAAACTATCCACACAAGAGTTACCTAGGAGTTGACTTCAGTGATGTCACTGATGGGATGTTTCTAAAAATCCATCCACTGTAAAACGTCTTCTCCAGTTGTCCTGCATATGGATTCGCTAATGAAGCTGTGTGTTCTGAACCTGGTTCTCTACATTTCTGTATGAACTAGCTTAGAGGGCTAAAGACAGCTTGTGTTTAAATTGAGTGTAAGGTAATTTATGCTTCTAAAGTCATGGTCAGCATTTCTTATTGTACTGTGCTGTAAACTTGTTCTGTGCCTAATTACATTATTTTATAGCTTTATCAAATCTGTACATTGTCTGTCGATAATGTTTCTGTAGTGCTTTTTCAGCACTTAACATGTGACCGCACTGGTGGCGCTGTGGTTTAGGTTCCTGACTCCCATGTTACACGGTCCGTGATTGAATCCCATGTAACTATGACTGTTTCTTAACAAACATTTCTTTGAAAAAATGAAACTGTTTCCCTTGGTCAGAGATTAAATAAAACCTCACTCGCACCAAACAAATTTATATTTCTAAATATCACAACATGATCGAATTTAAGTCTTTTTAATAACAATGAATAGTCACCTATGCGTTACAAAATAAACATTTATATTGATTTGAATCGCGTTTTGATTTAAATCGTAAACGCGTGTTTAAATATATCTGTTTAAAGGCGATATACTGTATAAAAGCGTTGATTCTTATGGAATGTGTTCCGCCGGGGATTCAAAAAATTTATTTTTTTTAATCGCGTATCTAAGGAAAATTGCAGTATAACTTTGTTCATGCACAAATAGTGGCATGTTACATTATTAATTTGGGTGTCTCCTCTTGCCAGCTCTACTCTTGCCAGCTCTAAATTGCATTTTGAGTGCGGTTTTTGACTTTTTCTAAATTACAACCCATAAATAAAGCTGATACAGTTTAGACTTACTGTATTCTAAACTGTAATACAGCAGCACATTGGACAATGCAACGTAAATTGCAAAAATGCACTTGGAATCTGTCCAAGCCCTACTACGAAAATTATTTAAACTGCGACACTTATCATTCATCTTTTAATAAACTTTATTTTATATAGCGTTTTAAGCGAATAGGTAATTAGATTGCTCATAAACCTAATCGCGTTTTCTACATAAACACAGCGTGATTGCTCTCTGAAAATGCTTTTTCTTTATATTTAGGCTCAGATTTCAACTATAGATCGTATTATTATAAACTTTCTTGGAAAAATGTCTTTTATGTAAACCATGTTTGCTATTAATTCATTTAGAGCTAGAATACGTTCATTGTCTTCCAATCGAGTCGAGTTGACATTGGAAGCTTGCCATGCTCGGACTGTTACACCAACACATTAGCATGTTTAAGCGATTTCATTGATTTATTTTAGTTAAAATTTTATATATCACCTTTAAAAGTGGAATCTCAAAGCAAAGTAAATACCCAACACTGATTGTACCCATCTGTCATGCTAATAAAACACCTTGAATTGAATTGAATTGAGGGAGAGAGGGGGGGAGGGTGAGCGAGATAACCAGGACGTAAGGCAAATAAGATACACTCCACAGGCATTCACAACAGCGACATATGAAACGTTTACACATATAGTTAAGTTATTACTTGGTTTTCAAAGTGCAATGAAAAACAATATTGTTGTTGTTGCTGTTCTTGTTGTTTTTATCCTGTAAAGCGTTTTGAGAAGCCACCTTTAAAGGCGATATATACTGTAAAAGCGCTGATTCTGATTCTGATGCTGATGGAATGTGTTCCGCCGGGGATTCAATTTTTTTTTTTTTTTTTAATCGCGTATCTAAGGAAATCTCAGTATAACTTTGTTCATGAACAAACAGTGGCATGTTACATTATTAATACTGCTATTCCCTTTGATACCCGATTAAAAAAAAAATGTTTTGAATCCCCGGCGGAACCGGGCATCCATATGAATCAAGTAACAGGTTTATTCCATGCTGAAAAAAAGAAGAAAGAAAACACATTCCATAAGAATTGACTGAGCTCCGCTCTGTACCACGCAATGATCCCCCCAGAGTCTCTGCCCCTGGTTATTTGGGTTTTTAGACAGAGGGTAAAAAACTCTCTCTCTCGCTTGACCTCCCCCTCCCTGTGTAATGTCTGTTTTTTTGTTAACAAGGCTCGCCAGCTAATGTGAATCGAAACCTGTCTTTCTAGCTTTTAAAGTTGTGCGATGTGTAAGCCACAATTCAAATAAAGAAAGAGAAAAAAGAGCTGACTGACAAGATTTAAGATGTGGCTGTCAATGTTGGATTAAAAAAAAACACATTGCCCGACGTTTGTTGCATTGCTTGAAAAATAACTTTATTTCGAGAGACTAGATAAGTAATTCAAGTGTTTTTTTTAACTTCCTGAAAAACAACTAATAATTTAACTATATGTGCAAACATTTTATGTTATGTCGCTGTTGTGAATGTCTGTGCTGGCTGGACAGGAGGCTCTACTGTACACAGAGAGGGGTGGGAGGAGGGGCAAGCTGATACATACTCTTAGAGTTTGATTAATAGGGAATATAATACAAAAATATAGTACTAAAAATAAGGATACACTCTACAGACATTCACAACGGCTGTCAGAAGATAGGACACAGCGGCTCAGGCACCCACTGAATGGAAAAGGGGCACTTTAATGTTCTGTATGGCTAATACTAAAGCCAATACTTCAATACTTCAATAATATTCTTTTCTGTATGTTTAACAATAGTGGGTACTGGCCTAATTCGTCCCTGCTCCCGTTGTTAGGTGTTAATGTGTTGTTAAGTGTGAATTTGTACCTGTTTCCCTGAGGTCTGGCTTTTTTTCTGGAAAACCATAACTCTGGTCTTGTCCAGATTGACTGTCGGCGCCCAGGTCTGACAGTGCTGCTCCAGCAGTGCCAGGTTCTGGCGCAGCCTCTGTTCTGTGGGCGACAGCGGGACCAGGTCATCTGCAAAGAGCAGGAACTCGATTTCCATAATTAATGCAGATCAGTAAATCAAGGGACAAAACAACTATTGCGCCCGGGTCCTCAATGGGCTTTGACGTGCTAATGCGTTGGTTTAACAGTCCGGGTGTGGCAAGCCTCTAATGTCTCCCGACTTCGGCAAAAGGCACCCGCCTTTCATTTGAAGACAATGAACATTCTAGCCGTACATGTGAATATAGCATAAATCCAGAGGGTCCAGAGGCAAAAGTGCCTTGCCTTGCAATCTCTGGGAAACCATTAGTAGCATGGCGAATCGGAGATTCTCAACCCTTACTTCGTGCGACTGGAAAAGAATTCGTGATCGGATCAACGAAATGCTTCTTAGAAGGAGGCGCTCTTTTCCTCTAGTCTAGCAGTCTGTCCACAAACAAAACATTCCTGTTAGACAAGAGGAATTGAAAAAAAACAATTTCGTCAATGGAAACTGGTGTGTGTGTCTCTCTCTGCTGGATGTCCCTCTCACTCTCTGCTGAATGAATAAAAGCATTTTATTAAAAACGCGTTTGCGTTTGTCTGGTATTTACTTTGTGTCACGCCCTCTGCAGCCAGAGGGCGCTCCTTCTCTGTCCTGTCCCTAGTTTCCGGTCTGCTGTCCTTCCTGTCCCTCTCTTTCCCTTGGGCTATATATTTCCGGGTCTTGCACTCTGTCCTCGCTCAGCATTGACGTTCGGATGTCCTGAGACCCGCCTAGCACCAGGGCGCCCCACGTCCGCTCCCTGAGCGCATAGGTTTCTATACGGCATTCCTGAACTCTTTGCACTAATGAGCCCGGGCCTTTTTCCCGTCTCGCCGCTACGCATATGGGTCTTTTTCCGCTCTCCTGCTCCCCACGGTTAGTCCCTTTGGACGTCCGTGACAGAATGCTGAGCCACTTACTGACCCGGTGAGCGGCGCTTTTTGTCTTGCTGCAGTTTTTTCTTTTTCTCTGGGCTGTTTTTTTTTTTCAGTTCCTCTATTCTAATCGCTGGATATCACTCCGATCTTCCGTGCCTGTGAGCGGGTCCTGCACCTGGCTTTCCTCGGGTAGATCACTCCGATATCAGTGATTGAATGTTGAGCTGGCTTTCCTATTCTTATTACTGGATACCACTCCGAGCTTCTGTGTCTGGAGCGGGTTTTCGTGCCTGGCTCTTCCTGGTCTTGCTCACTCCGATATCAGTGATAGAATGGTAAGCTTTCTGCCGTTCCTCCATTCTTTTCGCTGGATATCACTCCGGGCATCTGTGTCTGTGAGCGGACTTCGGTCTGGCTTTCCTCAGGTTGTCCACTCCGATATCAGCGTTAGAATGTGAACGTGCCTTTTGCCCAGTCTGCGGTATTTTTCCCCGGGGTTTTTTGCTGTTTTTTCTTGTTTTTTGCCTTTTGTTTTGATTTTTTTCTTCCTGGTTTCCCCTCCTTTTTGTTCCCCCCTGCTCCCTGTGTCTCAGAACTTTGGTTCCTACCTGTTATTTGGTCCTATCTGTTTTGTGTGGTTTGTCTCCCTGGTCTTTCCCAGGTTTTTGTCTGTTGTGTTTGTGCTTGTGTACTTTTTTGTTTTTAGTCTCCGGAGCTCTTCTCTACCCCCCCTTCCTCCACCCAATAAAGGTTTATACCCCGGAGGAAGGGGTAGCTCTCAGCCGTGGATTCCCGGAGGTTTCCTTTCAGTTAAATGAGGTTTTTCCTCCCCCCAGTGCTGGGCAGCTCATTTATTTTTATGGGCGTCGGGAGCCGCCCATGAAGGGGGGGGTACTGTCACGCCCTCTGCAGCCAGAGGGCGCTCCTTCTCTGTCCTGTCCCTAGTTTCCGGTCTGCTGTCCTTCCTGTCCCTCTCTTTCCCTTGGGCTATATATTTCCGGGTCTTGCACTCTGTCCTCGCTCAGCATTGACGTTCGGATGTCCTGAGACCTGCCTAGCACCAGGGCGCCCCACATCCGCTCCCTGAGCGCATAGGTTTCTATACGGCATTCCTGAACTCTTTGCACTAATGAGCCCGGGCCTTTTTCCCGTCTCGCCGCTACGCATATGGGTCTTTTTCCGCTCTCCTGCTCCCCACGGTTAGTTCCTTTGGACGTCCGTGACACTTTGGTCCCTTTCAACTGTTTTTCCATCTACTGTATTGCTTTGAGATGCCACTTTTAAAGGTGATATGTAAAATAAAGTTTTTTATTATTGTTATAGAGAAACATGATCAGATTTTCCCTGGTTCAGAAAAAAAGATCTAAAGTGCTACACCTAACTTTCTTAATTCGATGTATTTAAAGCAGTGAACTACTGTAGGTGTAACATAACATTCAGAAATACAATCGAGAATAGTTTTGTGGTGTTTGTTTAGATGAAACGTTCCTAAAACGTATAACGTAACAAAATTAAAGATGATTAAAATCTGTAATCTTTCCACTTGTACTGTATGTCATCGGAAAGTTTCTGCTTTGTGTAAGGATGGTATCAAAAAGTAATCTTAAGTGGTGGGAAAGCTGTGCTCAATGTATTTAAGGGACTTAAAAGTAAAAGAAGATGCTTCATATTGCTTGACTAATTTTAAAAACTAAGTTATAAATGCAGACGCTCCCTCGGTGCCGCGCCGGGTGTAAATATCAAAATATACATTCGTCCCGGGCAGAGGCCGAAGAGTGCCCGGCTGGGGTGCGCGGGGAAGAGCAGGACAGGAGTGAAAGTGGTCAGGGCGGGGTTTAGGAAGGCGTACAGTCTGGGCAGGTATAGATTACACTTTTCTAAAACGTATTTAAAAAATAAAAACGATTACAATCTAATCCTTCCACGTTTGATCCCAAAATCCCAAGAAAAATAAATCTAAATGGGTAGAAAGCTATGCTGAAAGTTTATTTAGATACTTAAAACACGAAGATACTGTATCAATTTATGTTGCATTAGTCTGATTATGATAAAAAAAACACATATAATTAAACACGCGTTTGCGATTTAAATCAAACCACGATTTAAATCAATATAAATGTTTATATTGTAACGCATACTGTCCAGCCTCCATTTCTCTATAAAAATTTACTCTATTACAAATTTACAATTTGTTGATAATAGAAATGTTAGGTTCTCTAAAGCTTTGTGATAGTTGACCCACCCAGGCAGCAAAAGATCAGCTGCATTGGTAAGATGCGACACCGAAGATATGATTAATAACCTTTTAAATCTGAAGGGAGATCTGAAGGGATCCCCCCCCACACACACACACAATAGAAGCAGGAAGCAGAAGCAGGGACCGTTGTCAGAAGGGAAGAAGGCGACTATTCATTGCTATCAAAAATGACTTAGAATCGATCATGTTGTGATATTTTGAAATATAAAAGTTAATTGATTGTCCATAATATTGCTATTCTATTTTTTCGAAGAAATGTTTGTTAAAAGAAAAGTCACAGCACCAGCTGGAGTTAAACACACAACCCGTGAGTTGGTAATCGGGCACATAAACCAGTGGGCTACAAGGGAAGTCGCATGAAGAGAGAGGCAAAAGAGCCCTACACAGCCCTGTCGCAGTACACGAATATAATCATATTGTTATTAATTTCTTTAGTTACGCGATTCCATACTATATTCCTTTTTAATCAAATTATGCTTGTTGACTCCGGTATCACGTTAGTTAAAGACTTCGATGCTTAAAATGTTTAGGGAGAAATGGAATACTGGTGTGTATGTTTTCTTTAAAGTACCGAGACCAGCCATATACTGTATGTTTAAGTTCCAAAATTAATATCGTTTATGGCCTTCACACGCGTTGCAGTATGCTCCTATTCTTTTTATGCTCAGGCACTAAGATTTCCCTTCAGTGGTAAAATTCCATATAAATATTCAATACTTAAACGGGCACAGTTAAGACATTAAATATACATATACATACTGTATACAGTACAGTTTGCATATGGTAATATGTTTATGTTCCTAAATCAATCTCTTTTATGAGCATGTGAAAGGCATGGTGAATCGATTCTCAAAAATTACTGTACTTTGCATGATTGGAAACAAATGCGTGATTGCGAAATGCTGTGGTGTTACTTTTACAAAGACGGTCAATGAAAAAAAGAATGTGGACCAGGGCAATACTTTGAGTTTACACTTACAGCTTGTCCAAGGTCATTCATTATTAATACTATTAGTAATATCTTCGTTAAAGACTTTGATGGCGACAGCTCAACCATGAGAGGTTGAGCTTTATTAGCTCCACCTTGCGGAAATTCCGGATACTATTATTTTGCTTGCCATATTATAGGAGAATTTACGGTAACTAGCGGTATTTACCGGTAACTCGCGGTAGACTGCGTACAGCGTACCGCAAAATAATGCGGTATTGCCCGCGCATTTTGAATGGCTGCATCTGTATATCAAAACTGTCTGTAGCCTATTTCCAAAAAATATAAATGCTATATGAGCAGTGATTCTATTCCATTATCAAGTTTTTTTTAGGACACAATCAAAAAATAATTCTGTTGGAATTAAATTTATAGCTTAATGTCACATCCAAACTTCCTGTAAAACTAAAAAACACAGAAATTCAAGCGGGCATTGATTTGTGTCCAGGATACTCTAATGTAACAAATCCCACCCCCGAAAGTGCCCCTTCTCCCCTTTTGAGCCACTGCCTGCCAAAAGGTCTCTGCACATCTCTGTTGGAAATTGTCTTAATTGAATACGTCAGTTTAATATTAAGAAAGATTAATAATTTAGTAGTGATTTTGTACGCTGTAGTTTGGGGTGGATTGTGGGTATAGATCTAGGGAGCGACTCTGTTGTGGTACCCTTGACCCTGTTAGTCCAAGCAGATTAAACAATCTGCTATAATATGTGTCTCCAGGCTAGATGAAATTGACAATAATGAAATTCTGGAGGTAAGAGGTTTCATATTACATTTGTGCATTTGATAGATTCTTTTACACAAAACTTTGATAGATTGTGTAAAAGAAATGGTTTGAGAGCAGCTGTGCTGTGTTGTGCTGCAGGTACAGGTGCCACAGTTTCTTCAGGAACAGAGATACACATTAACACACAGTAGCCTCATTTTATGTGTAACGATCCGACCTGATAACCTCTGCCTAAATCGGCTTACAGCTAATAACGCATTCTTGGTAAGCTGGTATATGAAAAGTATCTCTAAGTTTATACATTTTGGCAGGATGAATTCAGAAGGCAAAACAGATTTTATTGCAAAGAAACACAACATTATCCAATATTCAAAACCATGAAACAAATAAGGCAATAGGAATATTTTTCCAAAACAATTAGAACAATTCATGCTTTGCAGCGAACTAAACACGATTATACTTAGACTGTCCTGAAAGGGATTGTGAATCCTGGGTCCTTAATGGTGGTACCTCAGTCCCCATACAAGCCTCAAAGATTCCCCCCTCCTTTGTGAAATGTCCTTATTTTTGCCGTGGATGTTAAAGACACTATCTTCATAAAAACTGAAGAAGGTCTTCCAAACTGAAAAGTGTAGTTATAAGAGCAGGCAAGGTTTTACTGCTGTAAAACCAGTGTCTAGTTCACTTCTCCTGCATGCCTGCCTTCTGCTCTTCCCCTTAGAGAAACTTTCTTTTACAACCCTAAACTCCTCCCCTAAGCTTGCATAGGTCTTACAAATGATAGGACCAATTAAACAAATCTATTAACTTTATCCTGCCCAGGCTGCAATCATTGAAGAATAATACAATTCTCCAAAAAGATACAGCTACAGTGCTACAGTATGGCAGCTGACACTCGACATACAGTAACTAAAAGACTGAAATGAATCAGTGAGGTGATAAAACCTGAAAAACAGTGTTAAGTGCTGTAACATACTCATTCTGACCAACAGCAACTAATATGATTTCTGGTTACTAATTGGACATTATATACACATTCCACAGTGTATACCATTTTTACCATTACCACAATTCACAAATCCTGATTTCAGTTTCCAAGGAAGTTTAGAGAACATGTCAGCTGGAATATTGAATGACCACTATTCTTTCTTTCAAGCTCATTTCAGAACAGCATTATGTTCTGTAGCTGGCACTTTAGGGACAATTTTCACTTTATTGATCCATTGATCTATTCTCTGTGTTTTTGAAAGGCTGAGTGCATGGAAAAAAATGTGTATAATATATTTCATTGGGAATGTAATTTTTACACTCCAGCACATTGACAGTCCAACTGTAGCAACTCTGCAGCTGTTCTGAGTCTCAGTTCTCTATGGTTCCTGTTTACAATCCAGAGTAGTAGAGCTGAGGGAGGTTTTTGTACAGACGTGTATCACTGTGTTACCTGCTGCTACCCTGCTGACAGTAATAATCCCCTGCATCTTCAGCCTGGACTCCAGTTATGGTCAGTGTGAAGTCAGTCCCATAACCACTGCTGCTGCCTCCACTGTAGCTGCCAGTGAATCAGTCTGGGACCCCAGAGACTCGAGTGTCCTTAGTGTGGATCAGGAGTCTAGGAGCCTCTCCAGTTCTCTGATGGTACCAGCTCAGATAATAAACCTGTTGACTAGATTTGCAGTTCAGAGTCACTTTTTCTTCTTGGAGACTAGACCTCACTGTAGGAGACTGAGTCATGACAATCTGACTACAGGACTCTGAAAACAGACCAAAAAGAAGAGAATAATTTTAATGACCCAGGCAAATACTTACAGTATAAATAACACTGATGACAGAGGTAATATAACCTACATTTATTGATGAAAAATTGACTTTTGATTACGTCAATTCAGCTGCATTATTATAATTTTTATTTAAATAAATGTTTTCTCTAAAGAGGTTTGAAATCATAGCCTACCTTGAGCAAGTAATAGCAGCACAGTTATTACACCTGTTGTTTAAAGCAAAGGTATACAAAGCATCTTCCTGTATTCAAATCCTGTCAAAGACAGATGGCATCTGTGGTGTGGACACTAGTGCAAGTTGAGAGGGTTGTCCCTATGCTATTAATTATTCTGATTTAATTCCTGTTGAAGTTCTCATTATGATAGTGTTGTTTATTTTGAATAATTTTGTTTTTCATTTCTTTCTTTCATTTCAACCATATATCTGAAATCTGTTCTACTTTTGCTCTTATTTCAGCATTAAAAAAAATAAAAATCCAGAGGAATATAATTATTTACATTATAAAACAGAATTAGTCTAAATAATGTTCAATTAATTGATCTGATCTAATGAGTCCAGGGGTTTCTCTCTCACCTCTTGCTGTGTCTCAGTGTAAACACTCCCCTGTACAGGACAGCAGGGCCACCCACTGCTCCTAGGGAACGAGGGGTCCTGAGGGCCACAGAGGAATTAGTCAATGGGGGTTCAGTTTGGTGGGGTTTATGGAGTGAGGGAGCCACTTTTCACACATCAGGTCTACGGACCTGTATAGGACTTTGAGCCACCCAAAAGACAGGATCTCAGCCTCACAGGATCAGCAGCTATTGGATAAGTGTTGGCAGTCATCTGGAACTGGACTGGCTGGGAGATGACTTCAGCTGGAGACAGTGAGCATTCATGAAATATTCATGTGTCAGTTTATAAAAGTGATGGCTCTTTGAATTGCAACCTAGGCTTTCAATGAGGCTCACCTGTCAGTTGTTAAGATGGAGATTCAGGTGTACAAGGGTGTAGAAAGATCTGTGAGAGTCTGAAACAAGTCTCCCAACATGTTGTTGAAAATTCTGTCAAGAAAGAGCTGTATGAAATCCTCAGATCAATTAGCTTTTAACTATCAAAAGGGGTAAATAGGACGGATGAATTCTGGGCAATGTGTGCTCAGTTGGTTGTTTTCTGTTTCTATATAAGACTGTCATTGTTGGAACAGAGATTAAAATGATTTTAAAGAGACACGCTTTTGTAAGTTACGAGGGGATTAACTAAAGTTTTTACTAAAAGTTTGTATTATATTTTGTTGACTATGTACTTATTTACTTATATTTTACTAACTCTGTCTTAGGATGTCTTGTCTCAAAAGATAATACAGTCATACTGTATCTTTACACATAGCTTCCCCAGAGCTGTCAAGTTGGTGACGCCCCCACTCCCTCCCATCATATTATGATCTCTCCTAACGTCTTCCTATACCCACAAGGACTGTACTCCTACACCACTACACACACATGTAAACCGAAATTGTACTGTCCCCTCGATAGCCCAGTAAAACTGTACCGGTTGTAATATTTAATATTTATTAATTAACCATACTATTTTTAACCATACTATTTTTGCACTGTTCCAAGAATTACCTTGCACTGTTTTTGTCCTGTTATATTTTCTCTGTTTGCGAAATTTTGCACAGTTTTGATTGCTTGATTACACGTTATTTATGTTATGTTATTACACGTTACTGTTATTGCTATTGTGTTACTGTCTATTGTCTTATCTTCTGTCCTATTTATATACTGCACCTGAGTGACTAATGAGAAACACTTTTCATTATACTATGCACCTGTGTAAGTATTATGACAATAAAGCTGAATTAAATTGAATTGCTGGCATAGTTCTCAGGGAAATGGCAGAGTGACCTTTCCTGGAAAAAATGGTCTTTTCAGTTACAAGCAGAAGGGGCTGCTTGTCACCCAAGCCAGCAGTAAAGAAAATATATGTACTGGTCAGCTTTCTAGAATTACCATATATAGCCACAATGCAAGCATAGATTCATGTGGGAGTGTATCTTGTATCGTTTGTTTCACTGTATAAAAAAGCACTGTAAGTGTTGTCTTTTGAGTCTTGGGTTAAAGAGCAAGACTCCCATATGCATATGAAATAAAGACGACTTTCAACACACAAACTCTCGGCTGATGCCCTTTGCTTGGCACAACAAATGTCTGGGCTTTTTTTTCACTTTATAGAGTACTTTGTGTTGATGAGTGGCAAAAATTCTCAGTTAAATACGTCATGGTTTCATGCTGTTACAATGTAAAAAAGTCAAAGGGGGGTGAATACCTTTTTGGGCATTCATATTCATATTAATGATGTACTGTAGGTCCTCCAATCTCTATAACTGACTAATACTGCATTTACAAATTAAATTGCATAGAAATAGCATGTCTTTTGCCCCTCTATATAATATTTGCAGATTTCCATGAACGTATCTACAGTACTATAATAATAGAGGATACTGTAAATGCTGTGAAACAATTACACGATAATATAGAAAAGATATGCAATATAATAAAATATTCACCAGCACAGTCACCTGAAGAACACAGGCAAAAAAAACAGCTTTATAATCTTTATAGAAAGGGTTTCCATAGTTTCTGCTAAAATTAGGTTTGCATATTCACAACTGGACAGCAATGCCTAACAGCTTTCTAGATTTAGAGTTTCTCCCCAGTAAGGAATGTTCTGTGGTCACTCCTTCTCAAATGTGAGTGTGACAGAGGTGCTGGAGGCCTCCTTTCCCAGCCCAGAAACTCAGTGGGTCCCAGGACTGGTTCTTGAGAAACCCCCTGTGTTTGTTTATTTCAGACCCAGACAAGCTCTTAATCACAGGCTGATTGATTTAAGTTGTCCATGATGGGCACATTTGTAAATTTGCTTTCTGTTCCAAAAGGGTCATTTGTCATTACAGAGATTTATAATAGGTTACAGGTCTGTACCTGTTTCAGGGTTTCACTGTGGCACCTGACATGTAACCAAATGGACCTGCGGAATGAAATCCTCTTTTTGGCGTGTCTCATACCTTGTCTGGCTCCAAAGTGGGCATGTTCAATAATGTCATTCCAATTATGGATGCTTTTCTAAAAGTGTCCCTCATTAAAATTAGCGGGTCAGATATAGGGTCACTCCTGCTGTAGGCATGTCTGATACCACATCACTCCCACTCTTCTGTTCATTTACAATTCACCATGAAGTAAGAGCTGTTTAATCAGAATCAACATCCGGCAAGTTGAGGACAGGCCGCCTAAAGATCTATGTGCTGATGCTGCACAGCTGAAGTTTGATAAAAGTCTGAACAAGCAAGAATATCAATAACGTTATGAACATGCACTGGAGGAGCAGAGTTCAGCTGGAATGAAAGCAAGCAGACTTTGTTCCTGCAGCCCCAGGGCTGGGAGACACTGCTCTGATTTATTTTCATGCCCAGGGAAATGTGAGAATGAGTGTCAGTGAGACTGATCTCTGGAGGGGTTCTGCCTGGGCGTACAGACCTCCAGCCTGTAGAGATCACTGTGCTTTGGAAAGAAGAGCCCAGAGGCCCTGCAGGCTTTTTGAAAGCTCCATCTTTACTTGATGAATGGATTCGGCAGATTCTCTGTCATTCACACACCGGGCCGCCCTCATGGTAGACTTCCTGGACGTCTCGATCCCCATGTGGAGTAGGGCGGTGTGTTCCCCCGTGAAGCAGACTCTCTGAAAGGGCACGAGCAGGTCCTGGTGATAATCTGTCAGTTGGAAGGGTGTGAAGAGCACAAAGGCACCTAGGCTAGACTCATCCAGGCTCCACTACTTCACCAGCCCGCCTTCATACAGAGTGCGGACGCCCTCGCCATGGATGGCAGCCAGGTCACTCAGCGCCAGCTCCTGCAGGCCTCTTCACTCCTCCCCAGGAAAAACAGGGACTCATCCGACCAGGTGTGAGGCGCCAGGGGAGATCGGGGTTAAATCTGATGTTCAGTGCTGTGTCGCGCACAGCGTCCATTTGGATTTTACTGCTTTACGGTACTTATGTGCCTTGGCAGGCTTTTGCCATTCTGTGTCAGTTACGAGTTATGCACAATAAAGAGCAGACCTCTGTGAAAACTGTCCCCCTCATTCCCTGGTCTATTGCGGTGTAACACTCAGAGTCGCCTTGGCCGTGCTTGTGAACAGGAGGGAGTCCGCCGCTGTTGTTTTGACTGAGTTGTCTGTTTGTGTTTGTACGCAACCTGGACACCTCCTCTGGTCTGGCTTATTTCCAAAACTCTTGAATCCAGAAGCACACAGCTGCTTCGAAGGTCTTTACTCACAGCCTGAGGCAGCAGATCTGTGCCTTCATCTCTTTTGTAAAACCTGATGGAAACAGATCAGACGGACAGATCATTTTTATTTTCCTTCCCATTTCCCAGTACTGTCAATCTGAAAGCATTGTAAATATTAATATGGTTTCTGTATTCAAATTACTAGATTTCTCAGGACTATAATAAGTCATCTCAACACTTTTTAATCAATTTTCTCTTTGTTTTAGGGAAGAGTCACCAGTTCTAATAGAAATTTAGAGCTGCAGAAATTCTCATTCAGACATTCTGTATCAGGGATCCTACTGTACTGTATAGTTCTTAAGGAATAACAACATCCAAGAATCAGGGGCTTTGCAGATGTTTGATTATTTAATTATAAAAAGTTTTGGTTTTATCTGCTTTGTTAAGAGGTGATCGAATGAGGACGTTCGACCTTCAAAAAGAAGCAAGTGAACCCCAAAACCACCAATGCAGAAACAGACAGAAGGAATATTGAAATACTTACATAACATTAAAGGAGAAGGCAAACATTAAAGGACACTCTGAGACAGAGATTGACCATTTGCCTGTGTGTCACCTGATCGACACTGTTCGTCCCAGAGAGTAACGGGCCGACAGTGTGTACTGTCTCAATCTCTCTGTCAAGATACCTGTTACTGACTATGAGCAAGCATTTTACAGCCAGAACTGATCTGTCCTTAATTAAGAAATGGTATATATATTTGAGACATGTTAAAACAAAACGGGCAGATTACAGGTATAAATCGAATAATGCTAGGCTTTTTATGCATTTTATTTGAGTACTTTGTATGTGAGTAAAAGCACAGTTTGTATGAATGATTTTTTATTGTTGCCTGGTAGCACTGGAGCCCTGGATTCAATTTCCGGGATGATCACTGTGTGGAGTTTGCATGTTCTCCCCAGGATCACGTGGGTTTCCCACCAGGTGCTCTGGTCTCCTCCCACCATCCAAAGACATACTGGTAGAATAACTTGCTGCTGGGAAAACTGACCCCGGCGTGAGAGTGTGTGTGTTTATGTCTGTCTGCCCTGCAATGGAATGGCTTTCATATAGAGTGTATCCTGCCTTGCACCCTTTGCAAGTAATGCATGTAATGTAGAATCATATTGTATTCTGTATATATGTGGTTGTTTTTTTCTTGTATTTGTCATTTTTTTGTATCTCTGTTATTTCAAGCACACCACAAAAGAAAAGGTTTGGTTTGGCATGATGTTTACGTTGACATTGTGCCCCGTTATAAGTTAAAGTGGTTAGGAAATGGATGGATGGACTTTCTGTCCCACCAGGAATCATGGTTCTTGTGAGCATGATCAATACCAGAGATATGAGATGTGATCAGTATCTTGCTTTTCAGCCTCATAATCAATATGATTTAAATGAGAAATAATATAATTATATTTCTTTGAATATTGTGACTGTTTTAAAGGTCTCTTACAGTACTAAAATAAACTTGTAAGTGCACCTGCAGTAGGTCCCAGCTGCAGCAGTGCAGTTGCTGTGCAGTCCTGCTGAGGGAGGTTTTTGTACGGCTGTGTAACACTGTGTTAACAGTTCTTTGCTGTTCATGTAGTGCCAACTCTTACAGTAATAATCTGCTGCATCTTCAGCCTGGACTCCTGTGATGGTCAGATTGAATTCAGTCCCAGATCCACTGCCACTGAAACGCTCTGGGATCCCAGTATGACGGGTAGTTGCATAAGAGATCAGGAGTTTAGGAGCTTCTCCAGCTTTCTGTTGGAACCAGGCTAGGTGATTATTACACACTGCAGGACTGGTCTTACAGCTCACAGTGACTGTTTGTCCAGGGAGAATATATTTCACTGCTGGAGTCTGAGTCACAGTAACCTGTCCACTGGATTCTGTAAACAAGACAAAACACAGGACATGCAGCAATTTAACTTGAATGCTTTAGTTTCTTTTAGCTATTTTACACTTTTCTGTTATACTCTGTCACAAATTTAAAAAAAAATAAGTCAGCATCCAGTCAAGTATTAAATTATACCTTTAGCAGAGATGAGTAGCGTCCAGATGAAGATGGTGATGAAGGTCATTGTTGCTGTTGGTTCTGTTGCCATGAAAGGCAGCTCTCAGTCATGAAGTGTTAAACTCACAGGGCTATAAACACTCCCAGAGCACTGAAGCATGTGCTGTCAATGCAAAGTGTCTCTTCTATGCAAATTGTCTTCCTGGGTTGAGCAGCACTTGTAGCCAGTCAGTGCTGGAAACACAGGCTTGGTGCTGTGTATTGTGACAGAGCAAGAGGAGCAGTTTGCATGAACACTCCCAGGACAGCAGGACTAGACAGAGAGCAGCTTTATAAAGAGCAGAGAATGAGACACAATCAGCTGAGCCCTTATTCCACTCAACACAGTTGGAATGGAGTGGAGTATGGAGAGTCTGGTTAAAGCAGCACTTGGCTCTGTGTGCTCAGACACATCAGGACTGAAGGGTTAATATTAATATTAATTAAAGGATTAATTCAGAATTATAAGGCATCAGTTAACTTTTTCTTAGTCAGGTGAGTAAGTCCCTCCTCAATTCCAGCACTTTGTGTGGGGTTGGAGAGCGAAACATTGAACAGGACATCTCTTGACTTCAGGGAGAGACTCTATGGTAGTGATTCCTCTTGTGGAACCAAAGTTATAGTTTGTTTAAATGAAAATAAATTTACTAAAATCTCCCCCCTATAGATTGTCTTTTCACCTGAAAATGCAGCCAGAAAATTATTCCTATACATTGTGTTTCAACATGGAGCACATGCTTGTCTTGCCTGCTTAGATAAAATGATCAAAGAAGGTACAAACTGTTCAGAGACACAGGGATACAAAACAACAGGGAGGCTAGTGGGCCCATCTTGCTGTCTCATTTTCAGTTAGGTAATTGGAAGACTGTTGTTTGAAGTTTCTGTTGTTGTGCCCTTTTAGAACACTGTAAGAAAACCGGCTCAAGGACGCCAAATATGTAATGTTTCATAGCCGTTCAAAATGTAAATGTAGTGGCTCTCTGAAGGCACCAGTTCTGTAGGGTTTGGGCATTTACTGGGACAATTATTAATTGTAGCAGTAAATCACAAAATTGATTCTTTTGATGGCTTTAGAATCCAACCATGCGATATAACTCAAACAACGCACACACACAGGTACTAATACACGAGGATACATTTATTAATACATAGAATATGCATATAAACCTAACAGATCTTATCAAGAGGGTTATCAGAATACAAAAGGTATATATTCAATCAGTTACGAAGAGTTACATATATCAAGAGGACATACGTTCAGTATATCATTCATTAAGACCGTTTTGTAAATGAACTTGGTTATAACTTCTACATTAGATACTCAAAACAAGTACATAACTCTTAGGAATTAAATTGATATCAACTGGTTGGGATAACAATTGAATTCTCGAGCTGTAATGCAGTGAAGTTGAATACTCATCCAATCTCTGGGGATTCAGATCTCCTGCGGGCACAAAGAAACAGTTGCAGGCTGTTGCTGTCCAATCTGCGCTCTCTGGCTGTGTGCCAGGCTGTGCTGTGCGGCTTGCGACGGTGCGCTGCAGATGCTCACTGACCGGCTAGTTAGTGTTGGCTTTAACTAGCAAAGTTTGCGCACAGGAGAAAAGATGACTGTGGGTCCCAGCAAGTCAGGAAGAGGACCGGTTCGTTCCTGATGAAGAGCTAGTTCTGAATAGTGATTCAGCTGTCCACAGTTCCGACCTGTTCACGAGGCCTGCTGCTGTTGCTAACCTCGGGTGGATCCTCTGGTTATTCTCTGGCAACCTCCGCTCTAGACTCTTAGAACAAAGCAAAGTTCTGTCACTCGGACACACTGGCCGTTCCGTGGTTGTCCGGGCTGAGTCTCAGGATGGTCAGGAGGCGCGCTGCGAGAATGTCCTGCCCTTGGGAGCCTTCGTTGAATTCCCTTTAGAATTGTCCACAGAAGTCTCCAGAATCTCTTCTGAATCTCTGAATCTTACTGAATCTTGTTGAATCTCCCCTTCTGAATCTCACAGGCTCTCTGTGTTGCCTGTTTTTACCTGGAGGAACTTCAGCTCATTGATTGGCTGAAAGTTCCATGGGCATCAGAGTCCCACGTGGGTTACTCGGCCCTACCAGTCCCCGATTGGTTGATCAAGGTGAGATATGAGTCACTTACTCCTGACACTTAGGAATGCAGTCCAGATGTCCAACTGGCACTCCCTAGACAGATAGGCGCCAATGGATGACCATTGATCATGATAGCCAGGCTTAGCTAAGTGCATCCCCCTTTGGGAGATGTCCTAGGAAACCTTATCAAAAGAAAACATCCTAAATCAGCCTGCATGAATTCTTTCTCTGTGGCTGCACCCAGAGATGGAGGGTGAGATGGGGCCTCCTTTAAGACAGCATACCAACGCTTAATTCTGTCTTATTAACAAGCATTGCCGCTACAACACACTTCACCCAGATTGCTGCAGTTAAATGCTTGGATGGATCAATGGCAGTCTTAAAAGTGACAGCCAAACTAATTGGTGATTTTTGATGATTAGTGGTGTTCTTCCAGCCTCTACTTGAATAGAATCACCTTCAACACAGCAGCTATGACAGTTTGTGCCACACACCTACACTTCTGTGTTTAAAGAAGTACTTTCTGTTTTCAATCCTATAAAATCTCTTTCCTCTCCTATTACTTTCCCAGAATCCAGCCTTGATCCAGGTGTTGATCTTGACATAGGATATTTGATAACCTTAGACCCTTTCTGGATTTTGAATTTTCAATCCCAATTCCTCTCTTGTGCTCTCTGTTTTCATTGTGAATAATGTCTGAGGTGCATTTGGCTTCATTCAAGATGTTTTGGCCACAATATTTCACCAGGGGGACTGGAGAATAGGACATCTGTGACTTCAGAGAGATAGTCTGGGAGAGTGTGCCCTCTGGTAGCACCAAAGCTACCACCTCAGCTGTGACAGCTTGTTCCATGCACCTACACTTCTGTGTGTAAAGAATTACCTTCTATTCTCAATGCTATAAACACTTTTTCCACTCTGTGGTGGCTCAAGCCAAGGCTTTGTCCAGGGCCTCTCCTGGGAGTGAGAATTGGACATACCTGGCTTCACTGCCTGGTCAGTGTCCTGTGTGACTGGAATGCCACTGGAGCTCATGTGATTGGTCCAGTGAGCAAGGCCAGCCCTGGGCACAGGAGAACTAGGACACTGCTCAGGGCCCTGAGGCCACCAGTGGGCCCCCTCAACATGCAACAGAACATCTTTTTAATCGGCAAGTTCTTAAGTGAGAAAAAAGCTGTGGCTTATTCTAAAAAATGGCAAATCATAATAATGAACGTAATGCTTCCGAAGCACAGAAAAAAATAGTGGGATAAGTGATCGCAAAATAGAGGTGCACTCAAAGTATTATAATAATGCATAATATGCATGATAGTGTAAAACATTGCATTTTATTATGTTTTGAATCTGTCAGATCAATGTAATTAGCAAGCCGTCTCAAGTCCCAGCCAATGCTGAGGGACAATCTTTTTCCAATTATAGAATGTAAGTTGTATACTGTTTGACTTGTATTAATTTTAAACTGTATTACAGCATATTAAATATTGAACTAATTAAAGAGGAGGTATATTTTACAGAAGCAAGATTGGTCAGTTGGATATATAAAACATAGTTTATTATTATACTGTAGCTTGTGAACGAATTGGGCCTCTTTCAGGTTTACTGTATATAATCTTCTAGTGTAGACTGTAGTTCAGGACCTGTTAACTGATAGTATTTTTTTTTATCTTTCTGTCTGTCAGAGAGTTAGTGTAAAAATACTTATCAGTTACTTTCAAAAATAGAACTGCCTTGCATGAGCACTTGTGAAACACTACAGAATTGAAAAAGATGGAAGATCACTGCCATTTAACTATTTCCAGGCAGCACTAAAAGAAATAAAGCCATGCATTTGTAGCTTTTTCGATTGGTCCTGACATTGTTTCTTTTTCTGCTCACACAAAACACAGTCACTTTCACTATTCTGATGAAAAAAAGGTTTGTTTTTGCAAAATGTTCATGATAATGAAATCTCCAGCAACAGACCTCACTAAAATGCACACTGAATATCAAAAAGCCATGTTACAAAGGGTGAGAAGAGGTACAGTACAGAGCAGAACTCTTTAATTATTATTATACTCTGGGCTCTTGTTTGGATTTTTTACTGTATCAGATGCCAGCAATTGCTTATTGCTTCTATTTTCACACAAAAAGGGCAGGGTAATTAGATCTGTTAGCCAACCATTTAAACTGCTTCTAATGCAGATAGAATAAACACTGAATGTGCGTTTCTTTCTGCACAGGATGCTGCTGAAGGACAAGGCTATGCTTTCCCTGAGCTTGTGGAGAGCATCCAGACAAGCCAGCGAAGACCTCAGTGCTGTCACTGCCCAGCTAGTGATGACTCTGCTCATGTCTGGTTTCCACAGCACAGCTACTGGTGTTTAAGCCTTTGGGATATATTCACAAGACATCAGGCTCTGAAGACCATCAGCAGTCAATCCAGTGTTTCCTACATTCATCAGAACGAAATATTTAGAATTAGAATTAGAATAACACTTTTCTCAGCCCCTTCCTAAATTTACATTGTTAGCACTTACAGCTGTATTTTTAAAGAGGTGTAACTGGTATGGAATTAATTACATTATTTTTCAAACAGGAAAAAATGTATACTTTTTTGTACAGATACAGCCATTCAAAACAAGCGGGCGATACTGCATTATTTTGTGATGCGCTTTACACAGTGTACCGCGCGTTACCGTAAATTCTCCTATGGTACCGCAAGTAAAATAATAGTATCCGGAATTTCCGCAAGGTGGAGCTAATAAAGCTCAACCTCTCATGTTTGAGCTGTCGCCATCAAAGTCTTTAATGAAGATATTACTAATAGTATTAATAATGAATGACCTTGGTCAAGCTGTAAAGTCAAAGTATTGCCCTGGTCCACATTCTTTTTTTCATTGACCGTCTTTGTAAAAGTAACACCACAGCATTTCGCAATCATGGATTTCTTTCCAATCATGCAAAGTACTGTAAGTTTTGAGAATCTCTGATTCACCATGCTTTTCACATGTTCATAAAAGAGATTGATTTAGGAACATAAACATATTACTGTATGCAAACTGTACTGTATACAGTATGTATATGTATATGTTTATTTAATGTCTTTACTGTGCCCGTTTAAGTATTGAATATTTATATGGAATTTTACCACTGAAGGGAAATCTTAGTAGCTGAGCATAAAAAGAATAGGAGCATACTGTAACGCGTGTGAAGGCCATAAACTATATTAATTTTGGAACATAAACATACAGTATATGGCTGGTCTCGGTACTTTAAAGAAAAAATACACACCAGTATTCCATTTCTCCCTAAACATTTTAAGCATCGAAGTCTTTAACTAACGTGATACTGGAGTCAGCAAGCATACTTTTAGAATTTGATTAAAAGGAAATATAATATGGAATAGCGTATCTAAAGAAATTAATAACGATATAATTATATTCATGTACCGCAACACAAGAATAGTACACGCTGTACGATGTCTGTTGATAATGTTTGTAGGGCTTTTTCAACACTCCTTATGTGACCTTACCAGTGGCGATGTGGGTTAGGTTCCTGACTCCTATATCACACGTTGCCTGTTCAAATCCAGCATTTAACAAACATTTCTTTGAAAAAATAAAACGTTTCCCTGGCTCAGAGATTAAATAAAACTTCACTCGCACCAAACAAATTTAGATTTCTAAATATCACAACATGATCGAATTTAAGCAATTTTAATAACAATGAATAATCACCTATGCGTTACAATATAAACATTTATATTGATTTAAATCACGTTTAAATCGCCTTTATTTAAAACCCATAAATAAAGCTGATACTGTTTAGACTTTTAATTATTTAAAACTGTATTACAGCAGCACAATGCACACTGCAACGTAAATCGCTATCTTTGTCTTCTGCGTAATAATGTTCAGAAATAAGAAATTAGATTTCTCATAAATGCGCCTTATGATAAGGTTGTTTAATGACAAAGTATTGTTTATCTCATGGCTAAATAGTCAATGAAAAAAAGAATGTGGACCAGGGCAATACTTTGAGTTTACAGCTTGTCCAAGGTCATTCATTATTAATACTATTAGTAATATCTTCGTTAAAGACTTTGATGGCGACAGCTCAAACATGAGAGGTTGAGCTTTATTAGCTCCACCTTGCGGAAATTCCGGATACTATTATTTTACTTGCGGTATTATAGGAGAATTTACGGTAACTCGCGGTAGACTGCGTAAAGCGCACCGCAAAATAATGCGGTATCGCCCGCTCGTTTTGAACGAATGCATTTGTACAGTAACTATGTTCATGCACAAACAGTGGTATGTCACATTATTAATTTGGGTGTCTCCTCTTGCCAGAAAGCTCTAAATTGCATTTTGAGTGTGGTTTTTGACTTTTTTTAAAATACATCCCGTAAATAAAGCTGATACTGTTTAGACTTATACAGATGCAGCCATTCAAAGTGCGCGTTACAGACACGTACCGCAGGTGGCGTCGCTCAGTGTGATGCAAGATGACGCGTGGCACCGCAGTACGTGATTGGTTGACCAACAGGGGTACTGTAACGCGTGTGAAGGCCATAAATGATATTAATTTTGGAACATAAACATACAGTATATAGCTGGTCTTGGTACTTTAAAGAAAAAAATACACACCAGTATTCCATTTCTCCCTAACGATTTTAAGCATCAAAGTATTTAACTAGCATGTGAAATAGCGTGTGAAAAAGTGGTAGTTTTAAGCTTTTCTGCTAATATAATATGGAATCGCGTATCTAAAGAATTTAATAACGGTATTCGTGTGCTGCGACAGGGCTGTGTAGGGCTGTTTCGCCTGCCTGCTCATGCGAGCTGTCTTGTAGCCGACTGGTCTAGGTGCGTGACTACCAGCTGGCATGTTGTGTGTTCGAATCCAGCTGGTGCTAGACTTTTCTTTTAACAAACATTTCTTTGAAAAAATAGAATAGCGATATTATGGACAATCAATTGACTTTTATATTTCAAAATATCGCAACATGATCGATATTTGCGATATTTTGAACATATCTTCCCTTCTGACAGCGGTTCCTGCTTCTATTGTGTGTGTGTGTGCAACAGAGTAAATTTTTATAGAGAAATGGAGGCTGGACAGTATGCGTTACAATATAAACATTTATATTGATTTAAATCGTGTTCTGATTTAAATCGCAAACGCGTGTTTAATTATATGTGTTTTTTAATCATAATCAGGATAATGCAACATAAATTGATACAGTATCTTTGTCTTCTAAGTATCTTAATAAACTTTCAGCATAGCTTTCTACCCATCAAGATTTATATTTCTTGGGATTTTGGGATCAAATGTGGAAGGATTAGATTATAATCGTTTTTATTTGTCAAATACGTGATTGTATTTCTGAATGTTATGTGACACCTACAGTAGTTCACTGCTTTAAATACATCGAATTAAGAAAGTTATGTGTAGCACTTTAGAACTTTTTTCTGAACCAGGGAAAATCTAAGGAAAATTACAGTATACCTTTGTTCATGCACATCATTATACAGTACAGTATCTCAATTTGTATTTCGATAAAAAAAAAGCGTTTGCCCAGCCACTACTGTTGTTATTGTTTTTATCCTGTAAAGCGTTTCCTTTTTCTGCGTTTTCCATTTCCTTTTTCTGATCACTCGCTTTCTGGATACACATCTCACCTGTCCTGTTCTTTGTTTTCCTGGTTTGCTGATTATGCCTGCTGCGGTCCACTCCTACCCTCACACCTAAAGAATACTATTTTAAATTTCTTGGCGCAGTTCATTAACCCTTGTATGTGCTGTCCGCGCCGAAAATGCAATTAAAAAAAAAGTCAAAAAACGCGCTCAAAATACAATTTATAGCTTAATAAGATACACTCCACAGGCAAATTTAATCCGGTGGCGCTGTGTGTTAGTTTCCTGACTCCCATTATTTAAACTGCGACACTGATCATTCATCTCTAAATAAACTTTATTTTATATAGCGTTTTAAGCGAATAGGTAATTAGATTGCTCATAAACCTAATCGCTTTTTCTACATAAACACAGCGTGATTGCTCTCTGAAAATGCTTTTCCTTTATTTTTAAAGTAGGCTCAGATTTCAACTATAGATCGTATTATTATAAACTTTCTTGGAAAAATGTATTTTATGTAAACCATGTTTGCTATTAATTCATTTAGGGCTAAAATACCTTCATTGTCTTCCAATCGAGTCGAGTTGACATTGGAAGCCTGCCACACCCGGACTGTTAAACCAACGCATTAGCACGTCAAAGCTCGTATTGGTATTGAGCCAGTATTGTCTTTAGTATTCCCCCCCTCTCCCCTCAATTCAATTCAATTCAAGGTGTTTTATTTGCATGACAGATGGGTACAAGCAGTGTTGGGTATGTATATTGTAATGCTTACGGCAGACAGGCACTGTGTAAGAGCCGGCGCACCAGAGCAGCGCACCGAGGGAGCGTCTGCATTTATAACTTAGTTTTTAAAATTAGTCAAGCAATATGAAGCATCTCTTTTTACGTTTAAGTCCCTTAAATACATTGAGCACAGCTTTCTCACCACTTAAGATTGCTTTTGATACCATCCTTACACAAAGCAGAAGGGAGATCTTAGTGCCTGAGCATAAAAAGAATAGGAGCATACTGCAACGCGTGTGAAGTCCATAAACGATATTAATTTTGGAACTTAAACATACAGTATATGGCTGGTCTCGGTACTTTAAAGAAAACATACACACCAGTATTCCATTTCTCCCTAAACATTTTAAGCATCGAAGTCTTTAACTAACGCGATACCGGAGTCAACAAGCATACTTTTAGAATTTGATTAAAAGGGAATATAATATGGAATCGCGTATCTCAAGAAATTAATAACGATATAATTATATTCATGTTGCAAAAGAACTGCAACGGACATAAAAACTCCCTTGCTTTTAACAGAGCGTTCCATAATTTCTAACTACGAAAATGCCAGGTGAAAGGATTTGTAAACATATTTTGTTAAAGCGAGTCAGTTTTTTCCGCAACACATAAAAGACATTTTTCCAAGAAAGTTTAGCCTTTGTCACTAATGAAACCACTAAATAAAGACATAAATATAGAAATCTTAAGATTTGTTTTATTTAATGTTGGTAGCAGGATGAACTGTCAGAGTGTATATTTTGTCGCAGAGTTGCTGCAAGATGTTAACAGTGAAAAAGGTATTTAGAAATGAGTTATTTCAAGATGAAAATTTTCAGAATAATTGCAAATCTAGCAGGATAGAGAAAGCACAGAAAACTGGCAGTTAGATTGATCAGATTAGTATGAAAAGTCATTTAGCAAAGGGAATGAGAAGAGTGACAAACTAGTATACTTTAGATCTTTTTTTCTGAACCAGGGAAAATCTGATCATGTTTCCCTATAACAATAATAAAATACTTTATTTGATATATCACCATTAAAGGTGGCATCTCAAAGCAATACAGTAGATGTAAAAACAGATAAAAGGACCACAGATTACAAAGTAAATGCATATAAGAAAGACAAGCAGTTAGAGGTGCTACCAAAATTAGAAAATGAAGCAGATACAGACACTAAGTCTTCTGAAAAGAAAGGTTCTGAGGTTAGATTTAAACTGGCCCTGGTGTGTGTGTGTTTGTGTCTGTCTGTCCTGTGATGGACTGGCGCTATGTCCAGGGTGTATTCTGCCTTGTGTCCGTCGCTTACTGGGATAGGCTCCAAATCCTCTGTACTGGATAAAGAGATTAGAAATGGATGGAAGTAAAGGCACTGTGTGGATGGAACTATACACAGTGTTAGAAACCCACTATGAAATGGCAGCATCTCACTGAGAATAAAACATTTTATAGGGCTGGCTTAAGGAAACAGCCTTTCCACCTCTCTTGCACATCAGTATCCATACCTAGTTATTTAAACAAATTGCCTCTAATTATAAACATCTTAATATGCTGGCTCTGTGGATCCGCATCAGCTATGTTTGCCCATTCCTTCAATTCATGTGCATCCAACACACAGTTCAAAGCTAGCAACTACACAAAATCTAAAATATGAGCTCTACTTGCCACTTACAATACCAACAGTACCAGCTAACTTTAGTAGTGACATTTTCATGGATCTTTTTAACAATAAAATTTACAACATCAGACTTCAGACACAATTAAACAGGGCTCAAAAAAGTCTGGTACAAACATTTTCAGCATGGAATAAACCTTTACTTTAATGGTATAAACCTTAAATGGATTCATATTCTCAATAAGATTTGGTGCTCAGTAACATGACTTAGAAAATGACAGAAGACATACGTATCATGCTTATCCTTCTATTTTTCATAATCGTAAACTCCTTAAGGCAGTTACATTTTCTCTGTTCTGACCTGGAGTTACAGAGAAATTTAAATTCTAATAAGAGATTTGTAATGAGGAAAGTCATACCAATCACTCATACCAGGATTTGCAATCACAATACAAATACTTTCTTTCTGTATGTGTTTATTTTGCAGTTTGAGTCTATGGCATTCCTTTGGGGGTCTATACTCCAAGGCATGACTTTTTTAGGGGAACATGACATTTTTTTTAAGTCTTTTAATGCAAGCTTCATATAAACCCTTAGCAGTGGTTACTGTCTGGAGCAGGTACTTGAATGGCACAGATTCATTGAAATGATTCAATTTCTTTTGAAAATATTTGGGATAATACATATTCTAGAAATCACAGCCGTTGAATTATCCAGAAATTAATTTCTCTCAGGGTGTATTTAACCCCTCATGGATGGCATTGTATGAAATGAGTTTGAAGTTCCCCATTTGCATCTATTATGAGATGCTGTGGACACTATTTTATACATTTTAGGAGTGTCCATAGGAAGGTATGTTCTAGAAAGAGTGAACTTCTGTTTTGCCATTATTTTTAATAGGGGCGTTACATGTTTACACTTGGTGCTCCTACTAGAGGAGAGGATATGATTAATCTAGGCTTATCACAGAAACTGAAACACATCTGGTTGGTGAGTCTACTGTGGGTAAAATGTTACTGGTACCGCATGTTGTAAAGCTCTGTATTTTCTCTCTTGGCCTGACTTTTTTTAATGTCTGAGTGTTAGAATCCATGTTGTTGCTGGTAAGGGAATGGTAGGTGCTGTGATTGACACAGTCAAAGCCTTGTACAGAGATACCATTGTAGCTGTTTGACAGTATTTTAGATGCCCTTAGTTAAAAGCATGGGAGGAAGTACTGCCAAGGGAAGGGGGGGGAGCAAGGATTTTTTCTTTGAGTTTGTGAGGTTATTTCTTGTTATATTGTGTTTCAGAAAGCAAGAAAATAAGATTTACTGTATGATAAAAAGAGAAAGAGCTGGAGTAGATCCTCAGATCAGTTTGCTACCAGCAATCAAACAAAAAAATGGAAAGAATTGTCTCCTCCTGATTGGAACCTTTCTTACTGTCTTATTATAATTTATCAGGCTACCTTTTAATTTCCACTGAGAGAAGGAAGTCACTTGTCATGCAGCTATTTTATTCTTCATTGCACAATATGCTCTAAGTTAGCAAATGAAACATGAAATAAATCAAGAATACGATTAACATGAATGTATAAACATCCAAACTATACTTTATCACATTTAATTATTGGGTTAGCTTTTTATTGAGCCAAAATGTTATAAATGTGTGAACGTCTGTAAAATGGAAATATTTATATTTTTCTCTTTTCTGTTACCTGCCTGACAGCATTTTGTATCCCATTCTGTATATTACTGGAAAATATTAGACCCAACCTAAAGAATTCATGGGGGTAGTGGGACACAGTACTGCAAAGAGTCTCCTAAAGGGACAGAGCTATTAGTACTTATGTGTTTGAGTCTGGAGAATATAGTAAACTCTAAACATTAAGGGAATGCATGGAATCGGAAAATATAAATTGCATAGTACACAAGACTTAACTGGTTTTATTCTAGGAAAGCAGACAAGACTGAGTCATGGGACTCAGAGGATCCAAGGCTAGACTGAGTATAATAGGCTTCGGGCTTCTATTGTGACATCTACTGTAAATTACAGAAATGTTAAAAGTAAACAAAATAAAGTAACTAAAATGTGGTCTGAAATCACCCCTTTAGACACCCCTTTTACTTCACTGGTGTCAGATATGAAAGGCAATAGTCTCCCGTTCTGTCTGCTGTGTGTTGCAGCAGAGGGACTCCCTGCAGCTGAAAGGGGCAGAGTAACTTGCATGCCCTCTAGTACAGTTTACACATGCACAACTTTAAAAGCTAGCAAGACAGGTTTCGATTCACATTAGCTGGCGAGCCTTGTTAAAAAAACGAATGATAATGTAACATGCCACTGTTCATGAACAAAGTTATACTGAGATTTCCTAAGATACGCGATTAAAAAATAAATAAATAAAAATTTGAATCTCCTGCGGAACACATTCCATAAGAATCAGCGGTTTTACAGTATATATCGCCTTTAAAGGTGGCTTCTCAAAACGCTTTACGGGATAAAAACAACCAGAACAGCAGCAACAACAATATTGTATTTCGTTGCACTTTGAAAACCAAGTAATAACTTAACTATACAGTACGTGCAAACGTTTCGTATGTTGCTGTCGTGAATGCCTGCGTACCCATAAGTATCTTATTTGCCTTGAGTCTGTCTACAGTATCTCTGTCCCACTACCCCCCTCTCTCCCTCAATTCAATTCAATTCAAGGTGTTTTATTTGCATGACAGATGGGTACAATTCTTGTTGGGAATGTATACTTTGATATTTACACCCGGCGCGGCACCGAGGGAGCGTCTGCATTTATAACTTGGTTTTTAAAATTAGTCAAGCAATATGAAGCATCTCCTTTTACTTTTAAGTCCCTTAAATACATTGAGCACAGCTTTCTCACCATCCTTACACAAAGCAGAAACTGTCCGATGACTCACAGTACAAGTGGAAAGATTACAGATTTTAATTGTCTTTAATTTTGTCTTTAATTTTGCCTGTGGAGTGTATCTTATTAAGCTCTAAATTGCATTTTGAGCGCGGTTTTTGACTTTTTTTAAATTGCATTTTGGGCGCGGACAGCACATACAAGGGTTAATGAACTGCGCCAAGAAATTTAAAATAGTATTCTTTAGGTGTGAGGGTAGGAGTGGACCGCAGCAGGCATATTCAGCAAACCAGGAAAACAAAGAACAGGAGAGGTGAGATGTGTATCCAGAAAGCGAGTGATCAGAAAAAGGAAATGGAAAACGCAGAAAAAGGAAACGCTTTACAGGATAAAAACAATAACAACAGTAGTGGCTGGGCAAACGATTTTTTTTTATCGAAATACAAATTGAGATACTGTACTGTATAATGATGTGCATGAACAAAGGTATACTGCAATTTTCCTTAGATACGCGATTAATGCTTCGTAGGAGGAGGCAGTCTTTTCCTCTTGTCTAACAGTCTGTCCACAAACAAAACATTCCTGTTAGACAAGAGGAATTGAAAAAAAAACAATTTTGTCAATGAAAACTGGTGTGTGTGTCTCTCCCTGCTGGATGTCCCTCTCACAAACTGCTGAATGAATAAAATAATTTTATTGAAAACGCGTTTGCGATTGTCTGGTATTTAATTTGGTCCCTTTTAACTGTTTTTCGATCTACTGTATTGCTTTGAGATGCCACTTTTAAAGGCGATATGTAAAATAAAGTTTTTTATTATTGTTATAGAGAAACATGATCAGATTTTCCCTGGTTCAGAAAAAAGATCTAAAGTGCTACACATAACTTTCTTAATTCGATGTATTTAAAGCAGTGAACTACTGTAGGTGTCACATAACATTCAGAAATACAATCACGTATTTGACAAATAAAAACGATTATAATCTAATCCTTCCACGTTTGATCCCAAAATCCCAAGAAATATAAATCTTGACGGGTAGAAAGCTATGCTGAAAGTTTATTAAGATACTTAGAAGACAAAGATACTGTATCAATTTATGTTGCATTAGCCTGATTATGATTAAAAAACACATATAATTAAACATGCTTTTGCGATTTAAATCAGAACACGATTTAAATCAATATAAATGTTTATATTGTAACGCATACTGTCCAGCCTCCATTTCTCTATAAAAATTTACTCTGTTGCACACACACACACAATAGAAGCAGGAACCGCTGTCAGAAGGGAAGATATGTTCAAAATATCGCAAATATCGATCATGTTGCGATATTTTGAAATATAAAAGTCAATTGATTGTCCATAATATCGCTATTCTATTTTTTCGAAGAAATGTTTGTTAAAAGAAAAGTCCAGCACCAGCTGGATTCAAACACACAACCTGCCAGTTGGTAGTCATGCACCTAGACCAGTCGGCTACAAGACAGCTCGCATGAACAGGCAGGCGAAACAGCCCTACACAGTTCTGTCGCAGCACACGAATACCGTTATTAAATTCTTTAGATACGCGATTCCATATTATATTAGCAGAAAAGCTTAAAACTACCACTTTTTCACACGCTATTTCACATGCTAGTTAAATACTTCGATGCTTAAAATCGTTATGGAGAAATGGAATACTTGTGTGTATTTTTCCTTTAAAGTGCCGATTCCTGGAATCTGACTGGCTGACACCCCTCTGAAGTGTTTCCATAAAATCTGGTATACGGAAAAGAAAGCGTTGATAAATACAAGTGTCTTTTAATACACTCTTTGCTGTGCTCTTGAGGATCCTTGTGATATTTTAAGCTCTAGTTGAATGATGTCGCATTTTAAATCATTTTCGTAGTTAGAAATTATGAAACGCCCTGTTAAAAGCAAGGAAGTTTTTATGCCCGTTGAAGTAAAACAAAATGCCTGACAAAGTATGGCTTGGACAGATTCCAAGTGCTTGTACAAATGTGCTAAAGAAATTATACTTTGAGTATACAGCTTGTCCAAAGTCATCCATTATTAATACTATTAGTAATATCTTCAGTAAAGGCTTTGATGCATAAATATTTCTGATAAAGGTAGGTTGTGTACTTTTGTCCAACTGAGCAATCTTGCTTTCATAAAATATACCAACATTTTAATGACTGATGATTAACATGCTGTAATACACAGTTCAAAATTAAAGGCTCAAATGCTGTACATGAGAGGTTAAGCTCCCCCTGGCGGTTTTACAAGGCGACGCCGGATAGTTAACCACGTGACACCACGTTAACTGCGTGATACCGCGTGATACTGCGACACGCCCACCGGGGTATGCCGCGAAATACCTCACCCATTTTGAATGGCTGCATCTGTATATGGGCACATTCACATATTGACTCTGAATGCTGTTATGAGCACATTGTTTGATGCATCGATACATGCACTCAGTGTGTCTTGAACCAGTGTCTGCAGACTCCTTGTTATTCTGTGGATTTTTTCAGAAACAAGCTAGGTAAATTTGCACAATTTACTATTGCAACTAAAATTGTACCAGTAAATCCATATAAACCTCTGCATTATTTGGTACCACATGCAAGGATTTACACTGAAGTAGGCATCAGACAGAATAATTGGTAAAATAAGTGTGACTTGACAAAGCTTCAATGGATTCTGCACACAGTATATATTTCTGTGTGTGAGATAAACACCATCAGCTACATCCTGCTCTTTAAATCTATGATGCAGTGTGTGCTCATCATTTGAGTTTAGAAACGATACTGTGGGAGGTAATTTTCATAGAATTGTAGTAAGCAGTGACCAATGTTAATAGTCTCAAAAGAGTCTTTTGTTTTTACTGAGTAATAGCAATGTTTGCCAGACAATCTGAAATTAAGTCATTTATAATTAACATCGCTTAGAGGACAATCCTTTTTAATGGGATAGTATTGAAAAGTCTGATTTTAGTTAGATTGGTAAAAAACACCAAGCAGAAATCCTAGCCGAGGCAACTTCAGAGCCTAATAATGTGGATGGTAGGGTGCTCAGTAAGTCCAGATCTCCCCGTAAGTCTCGGTAAGTCTCTCCGCGACTATATTCTCTAAGGTGGGATCTCTGAGCAGGCCAGAAAGGTTCCGGATACAGTTCCCCAAACAAGACACTCAGATGTATTGATCCAGGTTCTGACACTCCAAACCCTCTTGAGCTCAGGTTCCATTTTGTGGAGAAGATAGTAAAATTAAACTCCACTCGCTTCGATAGCCAACAAAAGTCTTGGATAGGTTTGATCAGATAAGTTATATTATAGATGATACAAATGCTCACTTATCTTATCTTATCTTATCTTACTGCAGGCCACTGTATGTACGGCTACAGAGCTGTGTGTCAGAACAGGTTGTTAGCAGTACTGGGGCTCCACAGGGGACTGTCCTTGCTCCATTCCTGTTCACCTTTTACACCTCTGACTTCAGGTACAACTCTGAGGCATGTCATCTGCAGAAGTTTTTGGATGACTCTGAAATTGTGGGGTGTACAGATGCAGCCATTCAAAATGCGTGGGCAATACCGCATTATTTTCCGGTGCGCTGTATGCAGCCTACCGCGAGTTACCGGTAAATACCGCTAGTTACCGTAAATTCTCCTATAATACCGCAAGCAAAATAATAGTATCTGGAATTTCCGCAAGGTGGAGCTAATTAAGCTCAACCTCTCATGTTTGGGCTGTCGCCATCAAAGTCTTTAACGAAGATATTACTGATAGTATTAATAATGAATGACCTTGGACTAGCTGTAAGTGTAAACTCAAAGTATTGCCCTGGTCCACATTCTTTTTTTCATTGACCATCTTTGTAAAAGTAACACCACAGCTTTTCGCAATCACGCATTTGTTTCCAATCATGCAAAGTACAGTAATTTTTGAGAATCGATTCACCATGCCTTTTACATGCTCATAAAAGAGATTGATTTAGGAACATAAACATATTACCGTATGCAAACTGTACTGTATACAGTATGTATATGTATATTTAATGTCTTAACTGTGCCCGTTTAAGTATTGAATATTTATATGGAATTTTACCACTGAAGGGAAATCTTAGTGCCTAAGCATAAAAAGAATAGGAGCATACTGCAACGCGTGTGAAGGCCATAAACGATATTAATTTTGGAACTTAAACATACAGTATATGGCTGGTCTCGGTACTTTAAAGAAAACATACACACCAGTATTCCATTTCTCCCTAAACATTTTAAGCATTGAAGTCCTTAACTAACATGATACCGGAGTCAACAAGCATACTTTTAGAATTTCATTAAAAGGGAATATAATATTGAATCGCGTATCTAAAGATACATAAAGCGTTCCATAATTTCTAACTACGAAAATTATTTAAACTGCGACACTTATCATTCAACCAGAGCTCGAAATATCACAAGGATCCTCTAGAGAACAGCAAAGACTGCATTAAAAGAATCGCGTATCTCAAGAAATTAATAAGATATAATTATATTCGTGTACTGCGACAGGGCTGTGTAGGGCTGTTTCACCTCTCTCTTCATGTGACTCTATTCAAAAGCCATTTAGCAAAGAGGGGATGAGAAGAGTGACAAACTAGTATACAGTACAGTACTTTAGATCTTTTTTTCTGAACCGGGGAAAATCTGATCATTTTTCTCTATAACAATAATAAAAAACATTGCCACACCCAGACTGTTAAACCAACGCATTAGCACGTCAAAGCCCATTGAGGAGCCGGGCGCAATAACTGTTTTGTCCCTTGATTTACTGATCTGCATTAATTACAGAAATCGAGTTCCTGCTCTTTGCAGACGACCTGGTCCTGCTGTCGCCCACAGAACAGAGACTGCCGCAGAACCTGGCGCTGCTGGAGCAGCACTGTCAGACCTGAGCACTGACAGTCAGTCTGGACAAGACCAGAGTTATAGTTTTCCAGAAAAAAAGCCAGACCCCCATTAGTCTTCCTGAGATCGTCGGATTATGAACGAATAAAAGCATCTTATTAAATACGCGTTTGCGTTTGTCTGGGTATTTACTTTGTAATCTGTGGTTTACATCTACTGTACTGTTTTGAGATGCCACTTTTAAAGGTGATATGTAAAATAAAGTTTGTTATTATTGTTATAGAGAAACATGATCAGATTTTCCCTGGTTCAGAAAAAAGACGATTAAAATCTGTAATCTTTCCACTTGTATGTCATCGGAAAATACAAGAAGTTTCTGCTTTGTGCTAAGACATTAACGAGTACAACCCCCCTCTCTGCGGGAGTGCTGGCTGTGACGAATTAAATCGGTTTCACAGGTATTTTCAAAGTAGGAAGTACAGTACTTACTAGTTAAGAAAGCTAGGCTCCTCAATGAAATCGCTTTAACATGCTAATGCGTTGGTGTAACAGTCCGGGCGTGGCAAGCTTCTAATGTCAACTCGACTTGATTGGAAGACAATGAACATATTCTAGCCCTAAATGAATTAATAGCAAACATGGTTTACATAAAAGACATTTTTCCAAGAAAGTTTATAATAATACGATCTATAGTTGAAATCTGAGCCTAAATATAAAGAAAAAGCATTTTCAGAGAGCAATCACGCTGTGTTTATGTAGAAAAAGCGATTAGGTTTATGAGCAATCTAATTACTTATTCGTTTAAAACGCTATATAAAATAAAGTCTATTTAAAGTTGAATGATAAGTGTCGCAGTTTAAATAAATTTCGTAGTTGGCAATTATGAAACGCTCTGTTAAAAGCAAGGGAGTTTTTATATCCGTTGCAGTTTTTTTTAAAACTGAACTTGTTTGAATTGACCGAGCTCCGTGCTGTACCACACAATGTTTGTTTTTTTTTGTGCTGTCCTACTGTACTTCCTACTTTGAAAATACCTGTGAAACTGGTTTAATTCGTCACAGCCAGCACTCCCGCAGAGAGTGGGGTTGTACTCGTTAATGTCTTAGCACAAAGCAGAAACTTCTTGTATTTTCCGATGACATACAAGTGGAAAGATTACAGATTTTAATCGTCTTTTTTCTGAACCAGGGAAAATCTGATCATGTTTTTCTATAACAATAATAACAAACTTTATTTTACATATCACCTTTAAAAGTGGCATCTCAAAACAGTACAGTAGATGTAAACCACAGATTACAAAGTAAATACCCAGACAAACGCAAACGCGTTTTTAATAAGATGCTTTTATTCGTTCATAATCTGACGATCTCAGGAAGACTAATGGGGGTCTGGCTTTTTTTCTGGAAAACCATAACTCTGGTCTTGTCCAGATTGACTGTCAGTGCTCAGGTCTGACAGTGCTGCTCCAGCAGTGCCAGGTTCTGCGGCAGCCTCTGTTCTGTGGGCGACAGCAGGACCAGGTCGTCTGCAAAGAGCAGGAACTCGATTTCTGTAATTAATGCTTATCAGTAAATCAAGGGACAAAACAATTATTGCGCCCAGCTCCTCAATGGGCTTTGACGTGCTAATGCATTGGTTTAATAGTCTGGGTGTGGCAATGTTTTTTATTATTGTTATAGAGAAACATGATCAGATTTTCCCCGGTTCAGAAAAAAAGATCTGAAGTACTGTACTGTATACTAGTTTGTCACTCTTCTCATCCCCTCTTTGCTAAATGGCTTTTGAATAGAGTCACATGAAGACAGAGGTGAAACAGCCCTACACAGCCCTGTCGCAGTACACGAATATAATTATATCTTATTAATTTCTTGAGATACGCGATTCTTTTAATACAGTCTTTGCTGTTGTAGCGGCGAGGCTTAATAATAAGGCAGAATTAAGTGTTTCTGAGCTTCCCAAATGAGGCCCCATTTCTCTGTTCATCTCTGTGGTGCAGCCACAGAGAAACTATTCATGCAAGATGATTTAAGGTTTCCTAGGACAGCTCCCAAAGGGGGATGCACTTAGCTAAGCCTGGCTATCATGATCAATGGTCATCCATTGGCGCCTATCAGTCTAGGGAGTGCCGGATGGACATCTGGACTGCATTACTAAGTGTCAGGACTAAGTGACTCATATCTCACCTTGATCAACCAATCAGGGACTGGTAGGGCTGAGTAACCCACGTGGGACTCTGATGCCCATGGAACTTTCAGCCAATCAACAAGCTGAAGTTCCTCCAGGTAAAAACAGGCAACACAGGCCTGGAGATTCAGATTCAACAAGATTCAGAGATTCAACAAGATTGAGATTCAACAAGATTCAGATTCGGGAGATTCAGTAAGATTCTGGAGAGGATTCTGTGGACTGTTCTAAAGGGAATTCAAAGGAGAATTCCAGGGCAGGACGGCCCAGGAGCAGAAGGCTCCCAAGGGCAGGACATTCTCGCAGCGCGCCTCCTGACCATCCCGAGACTCAGCCCGGACAACCACGGAACGGCCAGTGTGTCCGAGTGCCAGAACTTTCCTTTGTTCTAAGAGTCTAGAGTGGAGGTTGCCAGAGAGTAACCAGCAGCAGGCCTCGTGAACAGATCGGAACTGTGGACAGCTGAATCACTATTCAGAACTAGTCTTCATCAGGAACGAACCGGTCCTCTTCCTGACTTGCTGGGACCCACAGTCATCTTTTCTCCTGTGCACAAACTTTGCTAGTTAAAGCCAACACTAACTAGCCGGTCAGTGAGCATCTGCAGCGCACCGTCGCAAGCCGCACAGCACAGCCTGGCACGGAGCCAGAGAGCGCGGATTGGACAGCAACAAGCCTGCAGCTGATTGTTTGTGCCTGCAGGAGATCTGAATCCCCAGAAATTGGATGAGTATTCAACTTCAATGCATTACAGCTCGAGAATTCAATTGTTATCCCAACCAGTTGATATCAATTTAATTCCTAAGAGTTATGTACTTGTTTTGAGTATCTAATGTAGAAGTTGTAACCAAGTTCACTTTACGAAACGGTCTTAATGAATGATATACTGAACGTATGTCCTCTTGATGTGTAACACTTCGTAACTGATTGAATATATACCTTTTGTATTCTGATAACCCTCTCGATAAGATCTGTTAGGTTTATATGCATATTCTATGTATTAATAAATTTATCCTCGTGTATTAGTACCTGTGTGTGCGCGTTGTTTGAGTTATGTCGCGTGGTTGGATTCTAAAGCCATCAAAAGAATCAACTTTGTGATTTACTGCTACAATTGATAATTGTCTCAGTAAATGCCCAAACCCTACAGAACTGGTGCCTTCAGAGAGCCACTATGATTACATATTTGGCGTCCCTGAACGGCTATGAAACACTACATTTATGGCGTCCCTGGGTGGGCGTGGCAAGACTGAAATGAATCAACCAAGCGGAATAATTCATATAAAACGCCGCGGGTTTCATACACGATAATACAGTGTGCTGAAAGCCGAAAGAAAAAGTTCCCCTTGCTCTTTAAGCAGTGCTTGATTGTTTTGTGATCTTTTGCAATCTACAGGGTTGATTGCATACTTGATCTTGTGGTTTTCTGTGGTAAAACTGTGATTTCGTACTTAAAAGTAATACTCTTTAAGTTTAACGATGGTTGCTAAAAGGTCTGAATTCGAGTCGCTATTAAGCACTCTCTCTAGCAGCGACAAGTCTGACCACGATCTCCGTCATATCTCCGTCAGCGGAGAAGCTAGAAGAATAAATCTCCATTCTCTGAGAGAGCTAGCGAAGGACATAGAGAGATATGACCCCGCAGTGTCAGAGAATAATATCGAGAGTTATATTCAAGACCTCAGGTATAACCTGCAGTTCCTGCCAAACGCCACAGAACAGGAGAAAGTGTTTCTGGTCAGGAAAACTACCAGCAGAGCTGTACATGAGTGGATGGCTAGGCAGATGAAAGAAGTCTGTAATGACTTTGAGCAGCTATGTCAAGCACTTATCGAAGAATACAGTGCGTTTATTGACCCGACTGCCGCGATAGCCGCCGCCCTTAACATTAAGCACGAGAGAGCAGAGTCCCCTCGCGAATATTACGAGAGACTTAGACGAACTTATTTTGCAGGGCGAAATTATGAGGGTTGCGAAGAGAACACACATTTCAAGGGTTTATTCATTGCGAATCTCCACCCGTCAGTCAGAAAGATGATCTTAATGCATACAGATGCACAGACCATGAAAATGACTGATATTAAGAGATTCGCGCAGAAAGCCTGGGAGTATGATGTCCAAAGTCGCTCTGAGCAAAAAGCTGCTAAAGCGACTGTGTTCGCCGTCAGAGCCAGCAGGGTTAATTCCCCCCTGCTCGAAGGAGCACAGGCTCCTGAGCTGGCTAAGCCCCGTTCCAAAGCACTCACACAGGACCGCACCCACCGTCCTAAGTGCCATGAGAACACCGGGGAAGGGAAAGGGCTAGAAAAGGCTGAACAAAAGGATTCAGTAGCCGCCCGCCTGGCCAGGCTTGAACAAGCTTTATTAGGACAGGGACAACCGCTCCCCAAGGCTGCCGGAAGCGTGAATGAGCTGATACTCTCCACTGGAGGAGGCGGAGACCCGCCCCCTCTCCCTCCCTCAGTCTATCTGATTGAGCGGAAGGGTTCCTGCCTGGATGAGGTCAGCCACTCCCAAGCGAGTGCTGACTCCACCCCTGAAGTCACAGAGCAGGCAGTAAAACACAGAGGAAAAGCACGAAGCTTTTACCTCAAGGCTGCCATGGGAGATGTCTTACCCAGTGAGACACTGATTGACACTGAGGTTGAAAGGTGTTTGATGTCACACGGCAAGCTCAAACGGGTAGAAAAAGAAAAGGGTATGCGACTCAGAGTGGAACCTTTGGTGGATCACCAGAAAGGCAAAGTGTGGAAACAGGTCAAGGCTCCTAAGCCTTCTGTACAGAAGGAAAGGGGGGCCAAGAGGCAGACTGTGCTTACACAGTGCCCACCGAACACAGAAGCCTATGCGGAGATTCCTTCTGTTCCCTCTGGACAAGAAATAAAAATATTTTCTTGTTCCCCGGATGTACAGGGAAGTCGTGTCCCGGCTGAGGTCACAACAGCCTCCCTGCCACAGGAGCGGTGCTCCAAGCAGCCGCCTGATCCACCAGGTAAAGCACACACCTTTTACATCCCTAAAGAGGAGCAGATCTCCCCACCTGGCGATGAAAAGGAGCTTTCCCTGTGCACCCTGGCACCCAAGAGGGGTCAGGAACACTACCCTGCAGTGGTGGAAGGGATCCAGATGGCAGGAGAGCAGGTTGGTGATGTAGCCCTCACCCTTAGCCCTGACAGGTCCTCTATTAGTGAGGATCTGCTTGAGCAGCTGTCACAGGGCCACCACCAGGTGCCCCTGGTGCAACATTCACAGGTTAGACAGGAGGTCCAGCTGGACGCTGAGACTACTGCGCTGTGGACACACCTGATCCCAGATGCCGATTCCCTCTGCTGTGACCCAGGGAACCTGCAGTCAGGTAACATTATTTCTCACAACTACCAGGTAGTGAGTGAGACTGACCTGATTGTTCCTGCCTCAACGGCAGGGTTTCCAACACACCCAGTCCCCCAGAAGGGACAGGGAATGAAAGCCGAGCCGGTTTTCTTACAGCCACCAGCTCAGTCTGTCAGTCTGAGTCTGACCAACAGTGGTTCACCCAGACTGGAGCTGGATGGTCAAGTCACCCGCCTGCCAGTGCAGGACATCGCAAAGAGGGGTGTCAGAATCCCCGCCTGCACTGACATGGGCCTGGTGGGTGATAGTAAGTTCAAAGACAATGAACTAGCTATCCCAGTGCTGGGGCAGCTCCCTGAACCCCTAGCGAGGGAAGGGGGGAGCGAGCAGGTGTCCTACACCTACCCCCAGCGAACGATTGTAAACATGCCGATAGAGGGATTCCTCAATCAGGAAGTGTGCAGGGTGGACCTGAACAGTGAGAATGGGGTAACAATCCCAGATCACTCAGGTGCTCCAGATGACCACTCAGCCGAGGGTCAGGCATGCTCCACTGCTGCACCGCCCCCTGCAGGGTTCCTAGAGCACAGGCATGAACAAATCGAAAAAGCAGATGCCCTGGAAAAGGAGGAGCAGCATCAGCCGCTGCGTCAGATCTCCCCAGATTTCCAGGATGTTGGTCCCCAGGATGCCACATGGCATACTGAGAAAGACACCATGTACAAGCTGCGCCAGCTTAGAAAGGCAACAGTCACTCAGAAGGAGATGACTGGGATCAGCCACCCTAAAAGACTTTTGGGAGGACTGATTGCTGCCACCACTGTTGTGCATTTGCTCTTTTTGGTAGGTTTGTGTGCTACTGGCACTCTCACCCTGACTGCCCCAAGAAGGCAGGTGTCAGAGATACCAGAGGGTAGTGACAGACTGTATCGACAGCAGCAAAAGTTGGAAAGCTTAGGGAAAACCCTACAGGCAACTTCCTATGCAACAGGGTTAAACCTTATTCCCCAACCAGTGGACATGATTGTTGGTGTTATACAGTGGGTTTATGCTTGTGTGCAACAGGCCAGAATGTTGACACAAGACCTGTTAAGGGAGTTTAGTGCCACTGTAGCCAGTCTAACCACGGCACAATTCCCAACCCACTTGATTCCACTCTTCTCAGTAGAGGAGTGTGTGACATTAACCCCATCGTTCATAGCTCACCCAGAAGGCAAACCAAGATTGAATTCGGTTCCAAATCTTGAGATGGGTATGGCTACCAAAGCTATCCATTGGCTGTGTCTAAACGATTCACCAATGAAGGGTGTAAAGCTACTAACGAGCAGAGGAAGGTTAATGAACCCCATGAAGAGCAGGTGGGAAGTAAGTGGCTGGTCAGCACACCACGTTTAACTGACACTGTGACTTGTGACAGGCATGATGCAGCTACCTAATAAAACAGTTCCTTTAAGTTCCTGAGGAGGCCATAGTACAGCATGGTAACTTAACACTGTACGGTCTAGAACCAGACAACATAAGACCAAACTTGAGGTCATGGATGCCTTCAGGTGCCACACTAAGGAATTGGATAGAAATCCAAGAAACAGTAAGCCCTGAAGAGGTACAGGTAGTTAGTTTGCTTTAATGGAACAAACCTCCAAACCACCCTAGCAGATACCCAACACAGGTGTTGTGGTTTATCGGGGGGCTGGGAACAGGAACTGGTGTTATTGTAACACTGCTGCCGGGTAGCTGGATCATGACTGACAGTGTACTCTGAATGATGTACTCTTACATCAAGATGTACTCCGGGTAGCATGAATGAGTCAAAGGTAGCATGCCAAAAGAAAGGAAGTGACTTCTCCCCAAATATCTACCACAGAGGTATCAGATATTGACAGTGAACTTCCTGATGTGTAATTCCTAGACTTAGATAATGTCTCCTACCGTGTTTATACATACTCCAGATGTTATTCATCCTGTTTGTATCCAATGCTGGTTCCGGTATGAATTCTCGAGGAGTAATGTAGACATTTAAGATTAATGTTCTAATGGCAAGGGACATCACTTAACTCTGTTTTGTTTTGAAGGCAACAACGCCTCAGGACCTCGTGACCTTCAAAAAGGGGGGATATGTAGCGGCGAGGCTTAATAATAAGGCAGAATTAAGTGTTTCTGAGCTTCCCAAATGAGGCCCCATTTCTCTGTTCATCTCTGTGGTGCAGCCACAGAGAAACTATTCATGCAAGATGATTTAAGGTTTCCTAGGACAGCTCCCAAAGGGGGATGCACTTAGCTAAGCCTGGCTATCATGATCAATGGTCATCCATTGGCGCCTATCAGTCTAGGGAGTGCCGGATGGACATCTGGACTGCATTACTAAGTGTCAGGACTAAGTGACTCATATCTCACCTTGATCAACCAATCAGGGACTGGTAGGGCTGAGTAACCCACGTGGGACTCTGATGCCCATGGAACTTTCAGCCAATCAACAAGCTGAAGTTCCTCCAGGTAAAAACAGGCAACACAGGCCTGGAGATTCAGATTCAACAAGATTCAGAGATTCAACAAGATTGAGATTCAACAAGATTCAGATTCGGGAGATTCAGTAAGATTCTGGAGAGGATTCTGTGGACTGTTCTAAAGGGAATTCAAAGGAGAATTCCAGGGCAGGACGGCCCAGGAGCAGAAGGCTCCCAAGGGCAGGACATTCTCGCAGCGCGCCTCCTGACCATCCCGAGACTCAGCCCGGACAACCACGGAACGGCCAGTGTGTCCGAGTGCCAGAACTTTCCTTTGTTCTAAGAGTCTAGAGTGGAGGTTGCCAGAGAGTAACCAGCAGCAGGCCTCGTGAACAGATCGGAACTGTGGACAGCTGAATCACTATTCAGAACTAGTCTTCATCAGGAACGAACCGGTCCTCTTCCTGACTTGCTGGGACCCACAGTCATCTTTTCTCCTGTGCACAAACTTTGCTAGTTAAAGCCAACACTAACTAGCCGGTCAGTGAGCATCTGCAGCGCACCGTCGCAAGCCGCACAGCACAGCCTGGCACGGAGCCAGAGAGCGCGGATTGGACAGCAACAAGCCTGCAGCTGATTGTTTGTGCCTGCAGGAGATCTGAATCCCCAGAAATTGGATGAGTATTCAACTTCAATGCATTACAGCTCGAGAATTCAATTGTTATCCCAACCAGTTGATATCAATTTAATTCCTAAGAGTTATGTACTTGTTTTGAGTATCTAATGTAGAAGTTATAACCAAGTTCATTTACGAAACGGTCTTAATGAATGATATACTGAACGTATGTCCTCTTGATGTGTAACACTTCGTAACTGATTGAATATATACCTTTTGTATTCTGATAACCCTCTCGATAAGATCTGTTAGGTTTATATGCATATTCTATGTATTAATAAATTTATCCTCGTGTATTAGTACCTGTGTGTGCGCGTTGTTTGAGTTATGTCGCGTGGTTGGATTCTAAAGCCATCAAAAGAATCAACTTTGTGATTTACTGCTACAATTGATAATTGTCTCAGTAAATGCCCAAACCCTACAGAACTGGTGCCTTCAGAGAGCCACTATGATTACATATTTGGCGTCCCTGAACGGCTATGAAACACTACACTGTGCTCTAGAGGATCCTTGTGATATTCCGAGCTCTGGTTGAATGATAAGTGTCGCAGTTTAAATAATTTTCGTAGTTAGAAATTATGGAACGCTCTGTTAAAAGCAAGGGAGTTTTTATGTCCGTTGCAGTTTTTTTGCAACATGAATATAATTATATCGTTATTAATTTCTTTAGATACGCGATTCAATATTATATTCCCTTTTAATGAAATTCTAAAAGTATGCTTGTTGACTCCGGTATCTTGTTAGTTAAAGACTTCGATGCTTAAAATGTTTAGGGAGAAATGGAATACAGGTATGTATGTTTTCTTTAAAGTACCGAGACCAGCCATATACTGTATGTTTAAGTTCCAAAATTAATATCGTTTATGGCCTTCACACGCATTGCAGTATGCTCCTATTCTTTTTATGCTCAGGTACTAAGATTTCCCTTCAGTGGTAAAATTCCATATAAATATTCAATACTACAACGGGCACAGTAAAGACGTTTACTGTAAATCTTTCTACGACAGACCAACGGACCACGAGTGCCCCTGTCGGTCAACCAATCACGTACCGCGGTACCGCGCGTCATCGTGCGTCACAATGCGCAACGCCGTAGCCAATTACCTCCGGTACATGTGTGTACCCCGCACTTTGAATGGCTGCATCTGTATAAGAGAGGGGAGGGAGGAGGAATATAGGAGCTTTATTACCAACTTTGTGGAGTGGTGTCATCTTAACCATCTCCATCTTAACACCAGCAAGATCAAAGAAATGATCTTGGACTTGCGAAGGAATAAGTCTCCACTGAACCCTGTTTCCATCCAGGGTGAGGACATAGAGGGGGTACAGTCCTACAAGTACTTAGGGGTTCACCTGGATGATAAGCTGGAGTGGTCCAGTAACACTGACACCCTGTACAAGAAAGGTCAGAGCCAACTTTTTTTCTGTGTGCTGGGGCAGCAGCATCATGACAAAAGATGCAAATAGGCTCAATGAACTCATCAAGAAGGCTGGCTCTGTGTTGGGGATGAGCCTTGACCCCCTGGAGGTGGTGGCTGAGAGGAGAATACTGACCAAGCTCACAGCCATCATGAACAACGCCTCTCATCCGCTTCATGGGACTGTTATTGTGCTGCGGAGCACTTTTAGCAGCAGACTGCTCCAGCTACGGTGTTCAAGGGAACGCTTCCACAGGTCTTTCCTCCCGGTGGGTGTCAGGGTGTATAACGCTGCCCTAGGACTAGGCTAGGACTGTTAGCCCTTCATTTGCTCATCTATGGACAGCATATTTGCTCCATTGTATTTTTTGGACAATCAGTCTGTATAAATTTATGCATATTTTGCACATAATTTTATTGTTTCTACAGTGACTATGGTCATCACATTTTGCACACACCTATGTATTTATTATTTAGGTATTTTATATTTATTTTGTTGTCTTTTGCTTTTATAACTATTCTGATGTCTGTTTTTGCTTGTCTTGGGCTGGACTGCTGTAACACATCAATTTCCCTATGGGATTAATAAAGTCTTATCCATCTATCTTATCTGTAATACTGTATATCTGCACTTTATTTAGATCAATGTAATTAAAATAGTTAATATTGCAATTTGACCTTGTATATCATTTAATATATTTTTTGATGATCACTTACAAAACAGTGGTGTAAATAACACAAGAAGAGCAATAAGAGTGACCTCCCATTCTTCCAGCAGGGGGAAAAATGGGAAAATTGGGATATGGGAATGTGCACGCCTAAACTCCACTATTGCTTAAAACCCAAGATGCAGTTAACAATCTTAGACTGAGCATTTGAAACTAGTGCCAACGTTCTCTCAATATCCAATAAATATTTAGCATTGAAAAAAGGAAAAAGGGCATTAGAGTCAAGACATTAGAACAGACACCCACAGAACACATACAATGATTAATATGCCACAGATGCAGCTGTGATCATAAGACAGAGCATTCCGCAAAAAGGTCATTGCTTTAATTCAAGGTGCAAACAAACTGATAGACTAGGAAAAGGGTGTAGGAATTGACTATTAGGAGTCTTCTAACAGTGTTTCTTAAAGGAGAGAGGGGGATTCAGAGGATATTCAAACACATTTTCATTTGGTTTCATAACATCAATAATCTTAAATCTTTGCTGTTTTTTGTCTTTATATTCCCACTTTAAAGTGTAAAGGAAAATAGCACGAATTGTCAATAAAATGACCTCTAGGCCACTGTAACAGATCCCCCTTGACGGTAACATCGCATGAGGGGAATCTGCCACATTTACCCCAAATTTAACCAAATTAATCATGATTTACCATGTGTTCAGAGTAGTGGTGGGAAGTACCTCATCCCAGTTGATTCTGTTTGCCTGATCCCACTCCACACTGTCTTTTATCCAGCAAGCCAACATGGAAATGACTGAGGTCACTGCTCCAGCTTCCCCTACTCTCGGTATCCTGAACCTTTAATGTCTCCGCGTCTCCCTACTCCTAGACTGCTCACTCCTAACCTGGGAGTTTAACCTTCTTCCACTACGTTCCTGTCTCACCACGAACCAGAGCTTTCCTTGAAGCTCCCAGATTTAACACAGACACCTCACTATAAGTGTTTCAATTTTGTGATAACCTATACGCCCGGCTCTAGGAATGGGAGGGCTGACACACTTTCCCGGCTCCATGACCCTCTGGACCTGGACTACATACTGGAACCTATCATCTCGCCCAACCAAGTTGTTGCAGTGATTCGCTGCTCCATCGAAGACCAAGTCAGACGTGCCCTGGATAGAACAACGGTCCCTCTCCGTTGTCCCTCAGACAAACTCTTTGTTGTGGAAAATGTGCATTTGGCAGTGTTGCAGTGGGGTCATGACTCCCGGTTCGCAGGTCACCCTGGTATCAGACGCACTATGGACCTCCTGACCAGGGACTTCTGGTGGCCTTCCATGAGAGCTGATGTTGTCAATTATATTTGGGCATGTCCGATCTGCGCCAGAACCAAGACCCCACGTGTCAAGAAAACTGGTCTCCTTCACCCCCTTCCGGTCCCCTACCTCCCTTGGTCCCATATTGCGGTGGACTTCATCACTGATCTCCCAACAGTCAAGGCAATACGGTAATCATAGTGGTCTCCGATCCCTTTTCCAAATCTGCCCATTTTGTCCCCCTCCCAGCATTACTCACAGCCCAGGAAATGGTGACGCTGTTTGTTCAGCATGTCTTTCGTATATATGGTTTGCCCAGGGATGTGGTCTCTGACAGGGGCTCCCCATTTGTCTCTGCCTTTTGGAAAGCCTTTTGTCAAGCTCTGGGGACCCATGTATCTTTAACCTCTGGATATCACTCTGAGGCCAATGGGCAGGTTGAAAGAACTAACCAAAGCCTCCTTTCCTTTCTCAGAGCCTTCACCTCCACTTCACAGGATGATTAGTCGTCGCTGCTTCCCTGGGCAGAGTATGCCCACAACTCACTCACATCCTCCTCCACAGGACTTTCTCCCTTCCTCTGTTCTTTAGGATATCAACCCTCTCTCATTCCCAAAACCCCTCCGGTTATGGATGTCCCTTCGGTGCAACAATATATTTCCAAGCTGTGGAGAACCTGGAAAGTGGCTAGGACAGCTCTCAACAAGTCGACCCAGCGCCAGGCCACTTTCGCTAACCAACATCGCAGGCCAGCCCCTCGTTTTTGGAAAGGACAGTTTGTCTGGTTAGCCACTAAGAACCTACCTCTATGCCTGTCCTCCAAGAAGCTAGGTCCGAGATACATCGGTCCCTTCCGGATCCTTTCCCGGATCACCCCAGTCACCTATCGTCTCGTGCTTCCCCCCACATTCAGAATCCACCCGTCCTTCCACGTCTCTATCCTGAAACCGTTCCACTGCTCGCCCCTCGCGGCTCCCCAACCTTGCCCACCACCCCTGCGTATTATTCAGGGGCGCCTGGCGTATACAGTCCACAAGATCCTCGACTACAGATGGCACCATGGTACCCTCCAGTATCTTGTGGACTGGGAGAGTTATGGCCCTGAAGAGAGATCTTGGGTTCTGGAGAGGGATATTTTGGACCCGGCGCTCATCAACGTCTTTCACAGTGACTTTCCCCAGCGGCCGTCTTGCGCGTCGGGAGCCACCCATGGGGGGGGGGGGTACTGTCACGACCACCAACCTGCCCAGATCAGCCCACAAGAGAGCTTACCAATGCCAGCAGTGGGGTGATAATTACAAGCGGCGCTGCACGTGTTAACTCATCACCACACGCCCTACCGTGCGGCAGGCAACAGTATTTAAGCCATTCAAACCCACTTCTTGCCGCTCGGTATTGAGGTCTACTCTTAGAGAGCTCTGCGTAACGTTTATTTTGTACCTCGCTTTCTTTTAGATACTGGACTCCCCTTTTTGCCTCTCAACCTTGGACCTCGCCTTTCGATTCGGATTGTTCGCCTCTATTAGTACTTCCTGGATTTTGAACCACCCTTTCTCCCTTTTCAACCACGTTCTCGCCTGGTGTCTCGGATTGTTTGCCTGCCTCGACTTCTACTTACTCCTGCGTCTGCACAGGATCAACATATCTCTTCATTAGGGATTCCTTACACATGGGGAATGTGGTGCTGTAGGAGCTGATCTCCTTCAGGTGACACATTAAACCAAATTCTAAATTTTACCCTGAGATCTTGATATGAGTCGGGTTATTAAAGACCCCATGACACTGTTGAAGAGAGTTGGAATGTGAACTCCGGTGTCCTTGATTCATTCTTAATTTCCTCATCTGATCTGCTGCGTACTGGGGGTTTAATCATAAAGTGTCGTGGACAGATATTGTCCTTCCATGTTGAATGAACTGGTTTCATAAACTTTACAATTAAAAATGGGAAACACTGAGCTAGAGGTACCCGTTTATGAAAAAATGACTATGTTGACACTTCATCTATATCTTCTGGACTTATGCAACACATTCTTTGGGTCTTTGGTGATGACCTATTGAAGATGCCATTCCTTCAGTTACCTGTGTCTTTACACACACAACACCATCACATCAGACTGTCACATACTCATTTCCAAAAGAAACATCATATTTCCTTGACATATCACATATTACTAAAACAGTGTGATCATTTTAACATCTAAATTAAAATTGTTACCCACTCTGCATACTTTTTCTGTGTTCAGTGCTTCTTTGTCTGTTCATTGTAATGATTTGATGATTTGAAATTACAGGAAAAATTAGAAACAAATACCAAATTGTAAGAGTGCTTTTATGGCTACTAGTGATACTGGACAATGTAAAAGCAATAATGGCAAACTGTTGTGTACAATGTATACAATACAAAATGTGATTCTTTGTGAATGACACTTCCTTCAAAGCAACACAAATTAAAGCATATGGCAAAAAGTAGCCAAACCGTAGAATTGCACCTGATTCCCAGCTCAGACTTTTTCTAACTGTCTGTGACAGGATTTGTATACAGGAAGGAGGTTTGCATACCTGTGCTGCCTCACTGCTCCAAACACTTTAAGACTCACAGTGTGGATCAGTCACTGTTCAGCCAGTGACTGCAACAGATGAGCTGAAAACTGTTGGGTTGATTAGGAAATCAGTCATATCAGTAATACATACTATAGTACAACTGCAACATAAACCTGAACAATTTAATTTTAATTATGAACTATATTGCAGAAATGTTCCCTAAAGACATGTGTCATCAGTAACAACGTGGCAGGATGCTATTAACCCAACATTGTTATAAAATTATTGTTTGGTAAATTGTTGGATCTCTTTTAACTGGAATGTAGTATTGTATTTTGTATTGGATACATGCATGCTATTGAAGACTTTTTTCTCTTCTTTGTATCTCTGTTATTTCATGCCAACCAAAAACCCAAAGGTTTGTAGGCTATAAAGTTGACACTGAATTTCACTTTGTGTTCTTTGTTCTTCTTTAATGATCTTAAAATCACCAGTGTCTTACCCTGGCTGTTGACTTTTCAGATCTGTGTCACATTTTCCTGGAAAGGACATGGACATTTCACTAAATAATAATAATAATAATAAGAAGAAGAAGAAGAAGAATTCCTTACACTTATATAGCGCTTTTCTGGACACTCTACTCAACGTGTTTTGCAATTTGTGTGGTTCACAGCCTGTGAAGATTTAAGAAACAAAGAAAGGGAAACAAGAGGAAGCCATTGGGCACATCAAGGTTGTTTGGTCACTACTATCTCATTGTTCTGAGAATATCATGTGGCTGTTACTTGAAAGAAGCCAGAGTATTGTACCAACATGGCTGGGAACTTTGTTCCAGACTTACACAGCGTCTTGAGTAAAGAAAAGCAAAGGACAACAACATCTTTTTTTTCTTAAGGAAGCTCAAGCATTTAAGGTTGTTGATTATCGGTCCGTCGTTGAATCTGTTCTAACTTTCACCCTGATCTGCTGGTTTGGTAACCTGAATCTGAGGAGCAAGAACAAACTAAACTGGGCAGTCTTGTGAAAATATGTCAGAAGGTCATTGGTGTTAATCTTCCAGCCCTCTCCTCCATCTATCATTCACATGTTCTGTGTAAAGCAAAATCCATCTGTGACAATCCTTCACACCCCTTGTTTCATAATTTCCAGTTACTCCCATCAGAATGCAAATACCAACTCCCCAACTCCAAAAGCAACAGATTTAAGTTCTCAATCATACCTGTAGCCATATTATCACTTAACACTTGACTTCTATACAAATATGTATGTATATTGTTGTTCTTGTCATGTTTTTTTCTGTCCGTCTGTATAAAGCTGCTGTAAAACAAACTGCCCCCTTGGAGATAATAAAGTCTTAGTCTCTCAGCACTCCAGCAGCATGCTGGGATTGTTTGTAAATTCTGGTTCACCAGGTCCACTGACAGCAGGAACCTGGTTTTCTTTGGAGGTCCCCCACTGTGGTTCTGATCTGGCCCAGCTGTGCTCAACTGAGATCTAATGAGACCAGGTTACAAGGTGGCAGTGATGTTGTTTGTGACCGATATGAATAAACACCACATTTATAAATTCCGTACTGATTTAGGGTGGACTGTTGTTCAAGATATATTAATTGGCAAGCAAGGTGATATTTTGTTCTGTCAAAGTTAGTATAAAAATACTTATCAAGTACTTTAATCTATACAGAATGACCTTTCATGAAAACGTCTGAAACACGACAGAATTAAAAAAGATTAAATATTCATTTGATCCTCGTAATTGTCAAATTGAAGTCATAACATCAATATTTTCTGTATTTCCAAACTGCTACTTCATCAATTTGTCATTCTAATAGATCCAGTACAGCTTTTAGAAACTAAACCTTATATTTTAACTGTAGCTTCTGAGTTCCGCTTTCAAAAATAGAATTGATTGGATTGCTACTTGACAATAAAAGTCCCAGGATATAAATAGTCATTGTAGTGGCAAGGGTTATTAAAAATACAGGAATTAAGTTTTCTGCTCCCTTGCCAGTCCCCCTCTCCCTCATCTCAGTGGTGCTGGATACAGAGAGGCCATTCCATTTGGTTCACATTTAAGGTGTTTTTCTAGCTGATAGAGTTTCCTGATAAGGAACAGTTCCCAAGGAGATTCACCAACCACCCTAATAAATGGTCATCTCTGGTGCCTTACTGTCTGGGAGATTCCTTGGGAGAGTCTCATCCCAGGTTGTTTACAACCCTAATGTCAGAGAGCATAGTTACTCATCCTCCACCTCGATCAGCCAATCAGGAACTGGTAGGGCAGGGTAACCCCATGTGGGTCTCGAATGCCCGCAGAACATTCAACCAATGAATGACCGTAGTTCCTCCAGATAAAACAGGCAGCACAGGGCCCAGAAGGTGTTCCTCCAGGACATTCTCAGACTCATCTTGGACAATCACGTAACGGCCAGTGTGTCCGAGTGCCAAGACTTTACTTTATGCCCGAGGTTAGCCTACGGTCGGAAACTGTGGACAGCTGAATCTCAGGATTAAGGATTAGAGCTACATAGGGAACGAACCAGTCTTCTTCCCATCTAAAGAGTATGACTTGCCTGGACCCGCAGTCACTTTCCATGTGCACAAACTCTGCTAGTAAGCCAGGACTAACTAGCCAGTCTTCAGAGAGCCCGCTAAGGGTACGTCGCAACAGGAATCTCTCCCTCCTTCTCCCACAAATCCAGCCGAACCAGCACTGCCTAATGTGTGCCCTGATTTAGGAATGGTTGGCTATCTGATAAGGAACAGCTCCTAGAGTGGGGATGCAGCCCAACTATCATGATCAATGATCATTCCTGGCGCCGATCTGTCTGTGAGATTCTTGGGAACATCTGGCTTACAGTCTTAGATCCAGAGGTCAGTTACGTTTTAGGGGAAAGTGTCTCTTCCCTCTTCCTTGACTGGCTGGTACATCCGGTTTCTTGTGATTTACTCACACCTGCTGCCTTATTTTCACTTGCTCATAAATGAGATATTCTATACTAAACTGGTGGTATACATACTCCGAAAAGCCATGATTTGTCACACTATGAAGGCATATCTTACTTTCACCAGCTCCTCACCAAGTCCTCACAGTAGACACCTGTAAATCTAATCTCATGTGACAGATAATGCAAATTTTACTTTGATATTATTAATCAAAAGCCAAACTTATGTTGTATTTATTAGTGAAGGATTCTCTGTTATTGTCTTTCTCAGTGTGTCTCCTGTCCTGTTATGTGTGTTTATTACTGAATGATTCTCTGTTATCCCCCCTCTCTCTCACTGTGTCTCCTTTCCTGTTCTGTGAATTTATTACTTGTCTCCCTTGTGTGTCATGGTTTTGTACGTTTGCTCGTGTTGTTCTGTTCATTACATTTGGTAAACTTTAAAGGGCACAAACGTACCTGCAATTAAAGTGCCTGGAATATGCGTTCCTGGAAAGGAATATCATGAAAGAAAGCAAATAGATTAGTAATGAAGAAGATCATGCCAGGAAAATGAGTCCTGTATTTATATTAAAGAATGCCGTTGTCACTTAAATCAGAAGCTTAGTGTTTATTGTGGAACAAAACTTTATCTATTTTTCTCTATCACTGCATTTCCTGTCCAGGTGTGCGTGTTTATTACTGAGAAAGCCACCAGCTGTTAAGTTATCTAGAGTAGGCTTGAAGAGTAGGCTTTTTGGAGTAAAAAATAAATAAAAATAATAACAAACACTGGAAAAGCCAGTGGAAGAATACTGGTATAGCTCACAGGATGCTCTGGTAGACTGAGGGTTAGCACTGTGACAGGACTGTCGTACAGATGGGCAGTGAAATACAGGATATTAAATTAACGAGCGATTAGCTCACCATCATCATCACTGCTGGATAAATGACAACTGTCTGACATCTTTCCCTCTTCTTTTTCACAACACTTCCTTTCTTTCTTCTTGGTGTCCCCTTGATGATCTGAGTCTGCTTTTAAAAAGAACAATATTACCAGTTAGAAATCTGATAAAGGAAATAATAAAACAAAGAAGACAATCACAGGCCACTCTGGCCTGTTAGCTATGCTGTAAAAGTTAAAAATACAGGGCTCACTGGTGCTGAGATATGACACATCTGAGGCCTGGGAGACACTGGCTGACACTGAGGCCTTCTAACTGATTGTGAGAGAATTCTCCAAAAATTGTTTAAAGATTTCTGCAACTCATCAACTTGAATAGCTCAGCATATCTCTGTATTGCTTAATGTGAAGATCAGGACAGCACTTGAACCATGTGCACACAGAGGAATACCTGGGTAACCATTATTGCTTTGGAGACTGAGTGATCTGGGTCAATTGCAATGAACATCCTGAGTTAGCATGGTGCTGCATACTGTATGAGTGGAGTACTTGCTAGCACAATAATACTGTCTCGGGATTATCTCCAGCAGCCTGCTCAGTTGTGATGTTGAACCCATGGAATAAATGAGATCCCATTCTTAGTACAGTACTGAGGATTAAGCCATTGTTTTGCCAAGCACAAGCTGTAAAGGGCTCAGATTCTGAATGCTTAATTCACTTGTACTAGTAAGCTTACATGTGGGGTAACATTAATATATATATACTTAAAGGCTAATATAAGTGACTATTGAAGTATCTTTAAGTATCTGGATACAATGGGAAACGCTTGGCTTGTGTCAACATTACCAGGTCTCGGAGCTTCAAAGCAAGACGATATTTTCAGAGATATGGAGATGTGAGATTCAGTCATCAAAGCAATTGTGTAGTTTACTGTAGGAAACCTTAATTGAGTTCTTGGTAAATCACTCATAGTGTCACCAACAATCCAGTAACACTGCTTATAAAACAAACAGGTGCAGAGAAAGGGAGAGAGAAAAAAGACACAGAGCAGGACAGGAGAAGAAGACTTAAGGTGAGAGTTCCTTCTCCAGATTAGCTGGAATGACTGGAAGGGGTGTTAGTGGGACCATTAGGGGTGCTTACCATCTGGTTTGTGTCCTAATGCCCCAGTGTAGTGACAGGGAAAGTATACTGTAAAAATGTGCTGTCTCATGATTCACGTGGGGCTACACACTGGTGGTAGAAGGGAGTCCTCATTAACTGTAAAGCGCATTGAGTGGAGTGTCCAGAAAAGCTCAATGTAAGTGTATGAGATTTGAGAACATGTCTCTGGGTCCACAACACCCACCACTCTACTAAGATGTCTTGTGTGGACCTGAAAATAACAAAATCTCAAGTGCCACATGGGGCTTTTATCCGAGCACCAAAGTAGAACTGACACATGCATCAAAATATCTTGCAAACTCTTATCAGTTGAGCTAAAATGTCCTACTTTTTCTGAGAATGTACATCCTTTCCCACTATTTGACATGTGTGAGTACATGCAGGGCGTGCAGTCTACAGCCCTAACTACAGAGATAATAGCCCAAAGAAATCACAGAGAGGCAGGCAAGAGGCATTAGTGTTAGTGGAGGAGTGAGACATCACCAGACAAGATGGCAGCTACAGAGATTCTTTTGAAGAGTAAACACAACAATGATTCTGAGAAATGACAACACTCTTCACACTGTGAGAGGTGTGTAGACGTGCAGGAACACAGGTCTGCAGGCCAAAGTACAGAAGAAATAGCCCACAGAAACCACAGAAAGAGGAGCTGCACGATGTGCTTCCCTTTCTCTGAGAATGAAAGTGAAAAAGGAGTGGAGTGTGACAGTTACTAGCCTACTGTCTCACATTTAGTACTTTGAAGTTTACAATTGTATTGAAAACCCTGCACTTATCTAGTTTTAAATGTAATCCTCCAGGTGCCCTCTCAGTTTCGAATTAATCCAAATCTTACTGCATTTAATTTGCTGCCTGTCAACGACTTGTTAATTTTTCTATGAACTAGACTTAATTTGCTAACTGTACCAGAGTCTACAGTATGTCAGGAAGATGACTCCTGCCTTATGTTTCAGACAGAATTCACAATACAGCATTTAACTCCTGCCAAACATTAAACATCCTCAGCATTTAGATATACACTATCAGTTATACTTCAGCTGCTCTCTCTTAGCTTACCTCCCTGCATCTACAAGATTCAGTTCTCCAGCTCATGCTCAGGGCCATGAGGCACCAATAGAGACGGACAGTCCTTTTCCTGTATGACATCTTCTCTGCAGCTGATAGTCTTACTGTCCTGTCTCTACCAGTTCTCGTTGTCAGCAGGGCTGGTTTGGGGTCAACAGATTGCACTTCTCATCATTGTTTTTATTAAAATTATGCCTTTAGATATAAATATCGCTGTTATCAGGTTTAACAAGAAAGCTTTGTGGATCTTTGTCTTTTACGGTGTAATTAACAGGACTGACAGCAATACTAAAACTCTGCTCTATACTGAAGGACATGAAGAAGTCAATCAAGTGTTTCAAGGTCACTCACCCATCTAGATGAGCACTCTGTGTCCCCCAAGTGTTTGATACCCTGTCACTTTGAGAGGCCTGTGCCAGCTTTGAGCTCTTACTGGTGTCTGTGCAAAAATTCATGCAGCAACACAGCGCTGGGACTGTTCTGCAGGACAGACACACTGCTGGGGTATTCCAGCTATTACAGTATATACAGTATAGACACGTCATACAGGAGACAGTCTTGTGCAGAGTTTTATCTGTATTCAGCTCATTACAAACAGTAACACAGAGTAGGGACTGTCCTACAAGATTTCCCAGCTCTCATGTATAATACACAAACTTATGATACAGGAGACAGTCAGTGCAGGTTCAGTTCCTCTCTCTCAAGTGCATCTCCTGTCCTGTTGTGTGTGTTTATTGCTAAGAAATGTTCTGTTAACTCCTCTGTTGTTACGATCCCTGCCTCTCGGCAACGGAGGAGGCAGAAGTAGGCGTAGCCCCTATCCATCAGTTCACCTATCAGTTTTCGCATTCACCACCACACCCCCGTCTCATCCTACTTATACACCTGTCCTTCCCTACCTCGTTGCTCAGTATTGGTTTTCCCTTTCGAGCTTCCTGGTTGCGCTTCTTCTACTCTGTGTTCATCTTGGCTTTCGGTTTGCGGTTTTTCCCTTTGGACTTCGGCTTTTCGGATCTCGGCTTGGATTGGTTACTTTCGCTCTGTTTTGGATTACTGGCTACCCCTGGATTCTCGGATTGCTCTACGGACTACGACCTCGGATCTCGTTTCGGCTTCGGTACTAGGTCCCCTTCGAATTTCTGGCTTCCCCTGGACACTCGGCTCGTTCCTACGATTACGGTTTGCTTTCGGATTACGACTTGGTTTTGTTTGCTCCTGCAAGTGGGTTCACTCACTGGTTCGGTCCCTGTTACCGAACCCTTAACAGAATACTGAGCCTTTTAACATGGACCCAGCGGAGCAAGAGGAGATTCGCTCGGCTTTGGATCAGCATGGACAAGCCTTACTCCAGCTCCAGGCTTCTGTCCAACAGATCTCTGCGCACCTGTCTGCAATGCCGCCCATCGGCAATCGAGGAAGCAACGCTGGAGCTGCCGCTTCGGCTCCGCCCCCGCCAGCTCCTACACCTGCTCCTCGGCCTCTTCCACTAATTCCACCTGACAGGTTTGACGGCAACCCTACGAAATGTCGGGGCTTCTTAGCACAGTGTACGCTGGTTCTCAGGCTTCACCCGGAGACTTTTTTTTCTCCTCAGGACAAGATCGCCTTCATAGTTTCACGGCTAACCGGCCGCGCTTTGGAATGGGCTATTGCTCTGTTGGATCGCAGGGCTCCTGAAATTCAGGATTATGATTTTTTTTTAGAAAAATTTAAGGGGTTTTTTTGTCGTCCCATAGTTGGCCAAGACTCTGCCTTCCGCCTCTCCTCCATCCACCAAGGGCGTCGGTCTGTACATGATTATGCTATTGATTTTCAAGTAGCAGCAGCAGAGACTCACTGGGATGATGAGGTCCTTATTTTTTTTTCCGTCAAGGACTTAGTGAAGAAATTAAGGACCATCTGGTAAATATGCCGCCATTGGGCAATACCTTGGAGGAAGTTATTTCGCAGGTACTGCAATTAGAACTCAGAATTCGTCATAGGAGTGCTGAGAGATCTCGGTCCCCTATACTAGAGGCTCCTCGGATATCATCTTTCAGATCTGCCGACTCAGAACAACCTTTGGAAATAGCCCGCACCCGGGTAACCCCTGAAGAACGTGAGAGGCGCCAAAGAGAGGGTCGCTGCCTGTACTGTGGGAAATTTGGACACTTTAAAGCGGCCTGCCCTGCTGCTTACTCATCTTTGAAGTGCCGCCCACCTTCTCAGAATCCTAAGGTGAGTGAGAATACTCAATTCCCTCACCTTTCCTCAGGATTTTTTATTTTTTCTACACTATTCTGGGGTAATGAAAGGAGACCTCTTCTTGCTTTTATAGACTCAGGGGCGGCGGGTAACTTTATAGACGCCGCCGTCGCTCGAGCTTGGAAACTACCCTTGACCCTGGTGTCTACCCCTCTTCGTGTCCAGTCTATTGATGGCTCCCCCGTATCTCCAGGACTTATTAGGTGGCAAACGGAAATTATAAGCCTGCAGATAGGCGCCACCCATGTGGAAGACATCTGGTTTTATCTCCTTGAGACCCCAACACATCCTCTGGTGCTAGGCTTTCCTTGGCTACAGCAGCATGACCCACACATTTCTTGGTCCCGTAAAGAGATAGTAGCTTGGGGACCCAGATGTGTTAGAATAATGCTGTCGCCTACCAGTGAAGATTGCACTCATGGCGACGTCCCCTTCAGGGGTTCCTACCATACCCCCTCAATACTCTGATCTACAAGAAGCCTTTAATGAGCAGGAGGCCTTGGCCCTCCCCCCTCATCGACCTTACGATTGTGCCATTGACCTTTTGCCTGGTACTATCCCTCCCAAAGGTCGTATTTTTCCACTCTCCAATTCTGAGTCTGAGGCCCTGAAAGTCTATATACCAGATTCTCTGAAGGCTGGGCTTATACGTCCATCCACTTCACCAGCATGTGCCAGTTTTTTTTTTGTGGAGAAGAAGGATGGTGGGCTCCGTCCCTGCATTGACTATCGTGGCCTCAATGAGATCACCATCAAGAATCGGTACCCTTTGCCTCTAATTCCAGCAGCTCTTGAGTCTGTGCATGGAGCCAAGATCTTTACAAAACTGGATTTACGAGGGGCCTATAACCTAATCCGCATTCGGGAGGGGGATGAATGGAAGACGGCGTTTATGACGACCCATGGACATTACGAATATTTGGTCATGCCCTTTGGTTTGGTTAATGCTCCAGCAGTGTTTCAATCTTTTATTAATGACATTTTTCGGGATCTCCTACAAAGATTTGTCTTGGTTTATCTAGATGACATATTAATTTTTTCTGACTCCTTCCAGGATCATGTTCTCCATGTCAGAGAAGTACTCTCCCGGCTCATTAAGAATAAGCTATATGTCAAACTAGAGAAGTGTACCTTCCATGCTTCGAGGATTCACTTTTTAGGGTACGTCATCTCGCCGGAGGGGGTGGAAATGGATTCGAGTAAAGTCTCGGCGATTACTGATTGGCCCACTCCCAAGAATCTAAAACACATTCAACGATTTCTCGGCTTTGCTAACTTTTACAGGAAGTTTATTCGAAATTTCAGCTCGGTGGTCACTCCCATAACCTCTTTGACCCGTAAAGGACCTAAACAAGGCAAATGGACCCCTCAAGCCGAAGAAGCATTTCAGCGTCTGAAACACCTGTTCACTACAGCCCCCATCCTAAAACACCCTGATCCAACTTTGCCCTTTGTGGTCGAAGTGGATGCTTCTGGCCATGGTGTGGGTGCTGTTCTCTCCCAACGTCATGGAGAAAAACAGATTCCTCATCCCTGTGCCTTCTTCTCTAAGAAGCTATCACCTACCCAAATGAACTACGACGTCGGTAACCGTGAGCTCTTGGCCATTAAGCTAGCATTGGAGGAATGGAGGCACTGGTTAGAGGGTGCTCATCACCCTTTTTTAATTTACACTGATCATAAAAACCTGGAGTATCTGCAGTCGGCCAAACGTCTTTGTCCTCGCCAGGCTAGGTGGTCCCTTTTTTTTTCCAGATTTAATTTCTTGATCACCTACACTCCAGGTTCCAAGAACATCAAGGCGGACGCCCTTTCACGGATCCACGACCCCCCTGAGGCCGAATTGATTCCAGAACCCATCATCCCGTCTGGTAAGTTCCTGGCAGCTGTAAGATGGGACATTGAGGTAATTGTTCGACGAGCCTTGGTAGGACAGACGGTACCTCCTCAGTGCCCTCAGGACAAGTTATTTGTCTCTAATTCCGTCAGATCGGCAGTTTTACAATGGGGACACGACTCCCGCTTCGCCGGACACCCTGGATTCCACCGTACCTTGGATTTCATCTCCAGAGACTTCTGGTGGCCAACTATGGCCAAGGATGTCAAGGAATATGTCCAGGCCTGCTCTATCTGCTCCCAAACGAAGTCTTCCCGGATGAGGGCAGCGGGCCTTCTTCAACCCCTACCCATCCCGGACCGTCCTTGGACCCACCTCTCAGTAGATTTTATTACTGACCTTCCACCCAGCCATGGACACACGACTATTATGGTGGTGGTAGACCGTTTTTCTAAATCTGCCCAATTTATTCCCCTACCAGCCTTACCGACAGCTCGAGAACTAGCGGAATTGTTTGTACAACATATCTTCCGACTGCATGGTATCCCTAAGGATATTGTTTCTGATAGGGGCCCCCAGTTTGTCTCCCGATTTTGGAGGGCCTTCTGTAAGTCACTGGGCGCCTCAGTCTCACTTACCTCAGCTTACCACCCTCAGGCCAACGGTCAGACTGAACGAATGAATCAGGAACTGCTGACCTATTTACGGACTTATATCTCCTCTACCCATGACAATTGGGTGTCCTTGCTCCCATGGGCAGAGTATGCTCACAATTCTTTGTATACCACAGCTACCGGCATGTCTCCCTTTAAGTGTGCTTTAGGTTACCAGCCTCCTCTTATCCCTGACTCCCATCCCAACACAGAGGTACCTTCGGTTCAGGACTACATCTCTAACCTGAAGACCTTCTGGAGGAAGGCCAAGGCCACCCTTCTTCGCACCTCCGCTCAGCAGAAGAAGGTGACTGATCGGCGCCGTCGTATCCCACCCAGACTTCGACGTGGGCAGTTTGTTTGGTTATCTACTCGTAACCTCCCTCTTAAGCAACCATCTGGCAAGCTTGCTCCCAGGTACATTGGTTCTTTCGTGTCCTCGCCCAGATCACCCCTGTAACTTACAGACTGGCCTTGCCTCCTACCCTTCGGATCCATCCTACTTTCCATGTTTCCCTCCTTAAACCCTTTCACAGATCCACCCTGTCTAAACCGCAACAAAAACCCCCACCGCCTCGAGTAATTGATGGACTCCCTGCTTACACGGTCAATAAAATCCTGGATTCCCGATGGTCTCGTGGAGCCCTACAATATCTCGTCGATTGGGAAGGCTACGGCCCGGAGGAGCGCTCGTGGGTTCCGGAGAAGGATATTCTGGATCCCAACCTCATCCAAGACTTCCACCTTCACTTCCCGGATCGTCCAGTTAGGGCGTCAGGAGCCGCCCGTAGAGGGGGGGGTAATGTTACGATCCCTGCCTCTCGGCAACGGAGGAGGCAGAAGTAGGCGTAGCCCCTATCCATCAGTTCACCTATCAGTTTTCGCATTCACCACCACACCCCCGTCTCATCCTACTTATACACCTGTCCTTCCCTACCTCGTTGCTCAGTATTGGTTTTCCCTTTCGAGCTTCCTGGTTGCGCTTCTTCTACTCTGTGTTCGTCTTGGCTTTCGGTTTGCGGTTTTTCCCTTTGGACTTCGGCTTTTCGGATCTCGGCTTGGATTGGTTACTTTCGCTCTGTTTTGGATTACTGGCTACCCCTGGATTCTCGGATTGCTCTACGGACTACGACCTCGGATCTCGTTTCGGCTTCGGTACTAGGTCCCCTTCGGATTTCTGGCTTCCCCTGGACACTCGGCTCGTTCCTACGATTACGGTTTGCTTTCGGATTACGACTTGGTTTTGTTTGCTCCTGCAAGTGGGTTCACTCACTGGTTCGGTCCCTGTTACCGAACCCTTAACATCTGTCTCATTGTGTCTCCTGTCCTCTTGTGTGTGTTTACTACTGAAGGATTTTCTCTTATCTCCTCTCTCTCACTTTGTCCTGCTGTGTTGTGTGTGTTTATAAATGAGACATTTTCTGTTATCTCCTTTCTCTCACTATGTCTCCTGTCCTGTTGTGTGTTTATATTACTGAGAAAGTCACCAGCTGTTAGGACAGGGGGGCCCATCACTGAATGACTGAGGGGAATAGAAGAGACACCACAGGTGCTTTGAAAGGAGAGGTCTTCCTGACCAAACAACATCAACAACAACAGATGCTGTACCGAGGCATCTGAACAGGTAGGTGATTGTGTGGGGACTCACTGGCCTCTCTCAGGAGAGGACCTAGGGGATCTGTCTGGAGCTGGATTGGGCTGAGAAGCCTGGGGGTCTCTGTGATGACATGAATTAGACAGGATAAAGGATGCTGGGGCAGCAAGGAACAGTTGCATTCTGGGTTAGCTCAGTGGTCACACCCAATGGAGAAGTGTGTCCTGAGCCACAGGGCAGGCAAGAGGTGTTGGTGTCTGGAGGAGTGGGACATCGCCAAACAAGATGGCAGCTACAGAGATTCTTTTGAAGAGTAAACACACCAATGATTCTGAGAAATGGCAACACTCTTCACACTGTGAGAGGTGTGTAGACGTGCAGGAACACAGGTCTGCAAGCCAAAGTACAGAAGAAATAGCCCACAGAAACCACAGAGAGAAAAGCTGCACAATGTGCTTCCCTTGCTCTGAGAATGAAAGTGAAAGAGGAGTGGTGTGTGACAGTTACTAGCCTACTGTCTCACATTTAGTACTTTGAAGTTTACAATTGTATTGAAAACCCTGCACTTGTCTAGTTTTAAATGTAATCCTCCAAGTGCCCTCTCGGTTTTGAATTAATCTAAATCTTTTTGCATTTAATTTGCTGCCTGTCGATGACTTGCTATTTTTTCTATGAACTGGCCTTAATTTGCTAACTGTACCAGAGTCTATGTCAGGAATATGACTCCTGCCTTATGTTTCAGACAGAATTCACAATACAGCATTTAACTCCTGCCAAACTTTAAACATCCTCAGCATTTAGAAATACACTATCAGTTATACTACAGCTGCTCTCTCTTAGCTTATCTCCCTGCACCTCCAAGATTCAGTTCTCCAGCTCATGGTCAGAGTCATGAGGCACCAATAGAGACGGACAGTCCTTTTCCTGTATGACATCGTCTCTGCAGCTGATAGTCTTACTCTCCTGTCTCTACCAGTTCTCGTTGTCAGCAGGGCTGGTTTGGGGTCAACAGATTGCACTTCTTCTCATCATTGTTTTTATTAGAATTACGCCTTTAGATATAAATGTCACTGTTATCAAGTTCAACAAGAAAACATTGTGGATCTTTGTCTTTTACGGTGTAATTAACAGGACTGACAGCAATACTAAAACTCTGCTCTATACTGAAGGACATGAAGAAGTCAATCAAGTGTTTCAAGGTCACTCACCCATCTAGATGAGCACTCTGTGTCCCCCAAGTGTTTGATACCCTGTCACTTTGAGAGGCCTGTGCCAGCTTTGAGCTCTCACTGGTGTCTGTGCCAGAATTCATGCAGTAACATAGTGCTCTGACTGTCCTGCAGGACAGACACACTGCTGGGGTCTCCCAGCTCTTATATACAGTACAGATACATGTGATTATGCACTTTTTCTCATAATTGTTTTTATTAGAATTATTCCTTTATATATTAATATCACTGTTATCAGGTTCAACAAGAAATAATTTTAGACCTTTGTCTTTGTAATTAACAGGACTGACAGCAATACTAAAACTCTTCTCTTTCCTGAAGGACATGAAGAAGTCAATCAAGTTTTTCAATGTCACCCTTCTCATCCTTCTACATGAACACTCTCTGTCCCCCAAGTGTCCTCCAAGTGTTTGATATCCTGTCACTCTGAGAGGCCTGTGCCTGTTCTGAGCTTTCACTGGTGGCTGTACCACTTCCTGTTGACTTGTACATTCAGAGATGAAGAGAGGTGTGACCTCTCATCCTCTCTCACTCAGCTACAGTACTATCCCTAAAACTTGTGTCACTGTGTGATGTTCACACTTCATGTTCTGTTCTCTGCCTCCACTGCTACCTCACCACAGGCAGGGACCAATATTCTACAGGCAGGGACACATATTCTGATTATAACGTAGTTGTTTCTCAGATACAGAACAGCCCTGTAGCCTTTTATCAGTGCCTCCCAACTAGAGAGGGTTAGAAACAGGTACAGTAATGTTATAGCATAGAGTAAAACAGTACCTCTGATTTGAAATAAAGCCATTACTTAGAAATACAGCAAAAAGGCATTTTTTTAAGCAACAAACTGACAAATCTTAAAGATACTGTATTTCATTGCCAGCAACTACTGCTGCAAGCTGTATTGTTGTGCATTTGATAAATAAACTTTGATTGATTGATTGAGGAAAACCTGCTTCAGGTCTAAAACTGTGACAAGAATTCATCTTCCAGCAGGACAATGACCCAGTCCACCAGGCAAAAGCTATACTGGAGCATCTTAAAAAAGTGATTATCCTTGAGTGACCCAGTCAATGTCCTGACTTGAATTCTGTTGAAATCTCTGGAAAGACTTCAAAACTGTGTCGATGTGATCCCCAAGCAACTTTAGAGATTTTCAGCAAATCTGCCTAAAAGAATTGGGAAAAGCTGCAAGAATTCCTTGTGCAAAGCTAGCTGAGACACAAAGACTTGATTTAACTGCTGCCAAATATTAAATCCACAGGTACTGTATGAATACTTATTTAATCAAAAGATTTCAATTTTCATCTAAGTTATGGTATCAGTAAAAACTACGTTTACCCTTAATCATCTACAGTTTGAGTATTCGGGGTTTCAGTAAAACATTACATTTTAAAAATTTTATTATTTCATGGAATAGAAAGCTGTAGGAAGGGTATGAACACTTTTGCGAAGCACTGTATATGTATAATATATTTTTTCCAAGAGTTTGTTTGTTTAAAGAAATTAAATATTAGCAAGTAACACTAAACTTTAACAAAAGCAAACAGCTCAAGGAAAAGCTAAACTTCTGTATCTTAAATATCTGTGAAGGTGTTTGAGTGGGAACCTGTGTCAATGTTAATTCCACACTGTAAAGCAAAAAGAAGAAACTGCTAGTCACATGAAGAAGAGCCAACAGCCTTAACGTCATGTTTCTTATTTTTATTTCCAGTGTGGAATTCACCTTGACTTGATCCTGTAAATGTTGAGCGTTTTGGAAAGTCCCCCCCAAAAAAAAGCCTTCATAGTGTTGAAAATGAAACTGACTGAGCTGCTTTCTAGCTTTTGATATTTCTAGCTTTATATCAAATTCTATATTTAATGTCTCTCCTTCAGGAGAACAATAAATTTGCTTCAGACACTAAGTCTTCATTACAACATAGATCTCCAGTGGTGCAGAACACTGTCTGTGGATCAGACCAAGTGGAAGGACACTGCTTTCCTATGAGGACCAACAGTCAAATTGTGTTACAGCTATACAAAAACACAAAAACCCAGAGGGCTGCACAATGGAACTGTAGTGTCATATGACATCTGAGAATTACTGTTCAATAGATATTTATGAGAAATACACAGTTATTCAATTCAATTCAATTTATTTTTATATAGCGCCATTCACAACAAGGTTGCCCCAAGCCGCTTAAGAATGCAATTGATGATACATCTTGTCAATACAGAACAGAAGACCAGAAGACAACAGAGGAGAGGAACCAAAAAATCCTTAGTAAGGAGAAAAAAAACCTCTAGGGGTCCAAGGTCAATTGGTTGCCCAACCCCATTGGGCATGCTAACATTATATAATTAAAAAAAGGACACGATGAGGGTATTAATCCATCCATCCATCATGTCTTCTGTGTGTTAGTACAGATCTCTGTAGACCAGTACATTCCTCCTAAATGATAGCTCAGTGTTTGTCAAGATCAAAATAAAAAAAAACATCAAACCTTAGATTGGATGAGAACGTCATGATAGTTTCGCAAGGATGTGAACTTTGAATGTTTTGTGATATTTAGAAATACCAACAAATCCAATATACAGTAGTGTCGATAATATTTATTATCAGTAATAACGACAGTAGTAGCAGTTTGAAATTATTAATTGTTATTAATAAATGACTTAGCTTCGAACATGTTGTGATATTTAGAAATAGAAAAAATGTCAATATAGTTTCCATAATATTTGCTATTTTAGTTTTTCAAAGACATTTTTATTTGTTAAAAGAAATCCCAGAGTGATAGCTGGGTTTAAACACCCACGCTAACACATACAAGACACACACTTATGCCATTATGCCACAGACATAATCACATAGGCAGGAGTGAAACTGAAGCAGACATATCCAAAGAAAGTGTACTACTGTGATAATTTGAGCTACAGTACATTAATATAATTATATTGTTCTTAATTTCTTTACATATGTGTTTCCATATTATATTCCCTATTAATCAAATTCTAAAAGTATACTTTTGTTAACTGCGAGAACGAGTGTATTCGCTGAAAAGGTAAAAACATTATAACTTTTTACAAAGTATATAAACTTAATATAGTCAGGAGGAGCATATAAGAACGTTTCCAAAATAACCACATTTAAGACTTTGATGCTTAAAATGTTTAGGAAGAAAATGGAATACTGGTGTGTATTTTTTCTTTAAACTACCAATACCAGTCACATACAGTTTACATAATATGTTTACCTTCCTAAATGAATATCATTTATCAGCATGTGAAAGGCATGGTGAATCTGAGATTCTCAAGAGTTACTTTGTATGATTGGAAACAAATATGTGATCGGATCGACGAAATGCTGTGGTACTTTTTGTCAATGAAAAAATAAAGACGGTTCAAAGAAAGTGGACCACGGTAATACTTTCGTTATTTAATTCATTATTAATACTATTAGTAATATCTTCCGTAAAGACTTTTTGCATAGTTAAAATATTTATGATAAAGGTGGTAGGTTGTATACTTTTGTCCAACTGAGCAATCTTGCTTTTATAAAATATACCGACTTTTTAATGTTTAATGATTAACATGCTAAAATACACAATTTAAAATTATTAAAAGTCTAAAGAGTATACAACTTAAATTCTTAATTGGAAAAAGATTGTCCTTCAGCAGTGACTGGAGATTAAAACCATGCATTTTCTGGCAACAGCTCCAATGCTGTACATGAGGTTAAGCTTTATTAGCACCACCTGGCGGTTTTATAAGATGATTCGGAATACTATTATCATACCTGTGGTATGACACAGTATGACGCGTTAAGATGCGTTGTGACGCGCCACGTCCACCGCGTTTTACTGCAGCGTACCTCGCTCATTTTGAATGGCTGCATCTGTATGTGTTCGTTTTTGTGGATGTACGTGTATGTGGGGCAGTGAGGTGGCTCTGGGGCTAAGGATCTGTGCCTGTGGCTGGAAGGTTGCAGGTCCGAGTCCCGTGGCTGGCAGAGGAGTCCTACTCCATTGAACCTCTGAGCAAGGCCCTTAACCCCAACTACCCCAGGGGTGCCGTATAAATGGCTGACCCTGTGCTCTGACTCCAAGCTTCTCTCCCTGTATGTGTCTGTGTGTCTCATGGAGACTAAGTTGGGGTTTGTGAAAAGACAAATCCCTAATAGAAGTTAGGGAAATTTGTAAAATTGTATATGGCCAATAAAGTGAACTTAACTCTTTCCTTGCCTCCACAGAGTTCCTATGTCTCATGAATTTGTCACAGTAACCCATATAATTAATATGTAATAAACTGTCAGTTCTCTACAGCATTTTGACTAACTCTGTACATGCAAATGATCATATAAAGCTAAATACCACAAAGACAAACCAATTATGCATCTTTTGTTAGTATTGTGTTCAACCTCTTTGTTAACTGAAACTCTTTCGGGAGCTGGAAAATAACCCTGCAAAAGATCTTTTCTGAAATACAAAAAAAACAAGTCAAAAGGGGAAGCCAGTAATCCTAAATCCAGAGAGCACGAACGTGGAGTCAAAGCTGTGATAGAAAAGCTGTAGTTCAAGGGAAAAAGCCCGGAGTCTGAAACCAGGGAGAGTGTTTTCCAAAGTGTTAGTATTGTGTTCAAACTCTTTGTTTACTGAAACTCTTTCTTTATTTACTGTTTTAATTTAGATAAGGATCAACTATAGTGTTGTGAAAATCCCCTTATGATTCTATGGCTTTACTTATTAAGACATATCTGAAGTCCTCACCAACTCCTATCAGTAGATACATCTAACCTCGCATGACAGATAGCACATACATATTTTACTTTGTCATGATTTATTCAACAAAAAATCCGACAACTTACAGAAGCTTTGTATAAAACAGTAAGACCACCCTTTCTGCTTCCATATCAGTTACAAAGGTAATTAGAATCTAAAGAAGTGCAAATGATTAACTGATCATCAGGAATGGCTTCCTACTCTTTTTCAATTAAAAAAAGTTGTCAGTTTGGTCCAGAGCGTTACTTGAGTCTGCTGGATTCAAAGAGCAAAGAATGGGCTGTGCATAAAGCAGACCTTAGACTTAATCAATGATTGTGGGCTGATATTAAGAATGTGAAAATAATTCCACTTAACCAGGCTGGTTACATTTCTAGTGTAACTTGTGAGGCATTTAACCTTATTGCAATTAAATGTCAGGAAAAGGATGTTAAAACTCGTCTCCTTAATCATCTACAGGTTTAACAAATGTAATTGGTAGCTCACATTGTGACAAGCCTGTTACAGGAGACAGGCTACCATACTTAACTTTAGCAAATTCACAGGTGCCATCTTAGAAACATACTGTAGATTAGCACTTTCAATAAGGAAAAGAGTGCAAGTCTATCTGCTACCTTCTAGGTTTCATGATTTAACATGTTCTGGTAAACTGAACAGTTGCACATCTGAGCAGAAATGGAAGGCCATTTAATGAGAGGGTTTTCAGTCAGCATGGAAAGAATGTGTATTGATGTATGTACTTTTCTCTTCTATAGCTAAAGCAATGTGGAGTGCCCCAGGGTTCTGTTCTTGGAATCTTCACTCTGTATCTCCTCCTCTTCATATCATCATCTACAAATAACATTAATGTTCGTGGTTGAGTACACTGATGACACACGGTTATGTCCTTAGAGTATATCCTTAAAATCGATTGATAATATTCAGCTACATATCTAACTGATAGGTCAGAACTGGAAGACTGTGTAGCAGCAATGCTTATTAATAACACAGAAGTTACAGTAAGTGTGGCTGTCCTTTTTTCCAGTGGTCTCTCTCCCTCGTCTCTGTGGTGCAGGTCACAGAGGTGCTGTTACAATCCCTGCCTCCCGGCAACGGAGGAGGCAGAAGTAGGCGTAGCCCCTATCCATCAGTTCACCTATTAGTTTTCCCATTCACCACCACACCCCCGTCTCATCCTACTTAAACACCTGTCCTTCCCTACCTCGTTGCTCAGTATTGGTTTTTCCTTTCGAGCTTCCCGGTTGCGCTACTCCTACTTCTACCCTGTGTTCGTCTTGGCTTTTCGTTTGTGGTTTTTCCCTTTGGACTTCGGCTTTTCGGATCTCGGTTTGGCTTGGTTACTTTCGCTCTGTTTCGGATCACTGGCTACCCCTGGATTATCGGATTGCTCTACTGACTACGACTTCGGATCACGCTTCGGCTTCGGTACTCGTTCCCTTTCGGATATCTAGCTTCCCCTGGACTCTCGGCTCGTTCCTACAATTACGGCTTGCTTTCGGATTACGGCTTGGCTTTGTTCGCTCCTGCAAGTGGGTTCACTCACTGGTTCGGTCCCTCGTACCGAATCCTTAACAGAATACTGAGCCATTTAACATGGACCCAGCGGAGCAAGAGGAGATTCGCTCGGCTCTGGATCAGCACGGACAAGCCTTACTCCAGCTCCAGGCTTCTGTCCAACAGATCTCTGCGCACCTGTCTGCACTGTCGCCCATCGGCAATCGAGGAAGCAACGCTGGAGCTGCCGCTTCAGCTCCGCCCCCGCCAGCTCCTACACCTGCCCCTCGGCCTCTTCCACTAACTCAACCTGACAGGTTTGACGGCAACCCTACGAAATGTCGGGGCTTCTTAGCACAGTGTGCGCTGGTTTTCAGGCTCCATCCGGAAACTTTTTTTTCTCCTCAGGACAAGATCGCCTTCATAGTTTCACTGCTAACTGGCCGCGCTTTGGAATGGGCTACTGCTCTGTTTGATCGCGGGGCTCCTGAAATTCAGGATTATGATCTCTTTTTAGGAAAATTTAAGGGTTTTTTTTGTCATCCCGTAGTTGGTCAAGACTCTGCCTTCCGCCTCTCCTCCATCCACCAGGGCCGCCGGTCTGTACAAGACTTATGCTATAGATTTTCAAGTAGCAGCAGCGGAGACTCATGGAACGACGAGGTCCTTATTTTTCTTTTCCGTCAAGGACTCAGTGAAGAAATAAAGGACCGTCTGGTAAATATGCCGCAATTGGGCAGTACCTTGGAGGAAGTAATTTCACAAGTGTTGGAATTGGATATCAGAATTCGTCAAAGGAGTGCTGAAAGATCTCGGACCCCAATATTAAAGGCTCCTCGGCTATCTCCTATCAGATCTTTCGACTCAGATCAACCTATGGAAGTAGCCCGCACCCAGTTAACCCCTGAAGAACGAGAGAGGCGCCAACGAGAGGGTCGCTGCATGTACTGTGGGAAATTAGGACACTTTAAAGCGGCCTGCCCTGCCTCATACTCATCCTTGAGGCGCAGCTCACCTTCTCAAGTTCCTAAGGTGAGTGAGATTTCTCAATCCCCTCAGTTTTCCTCTGGATTTTTTATTCTTTCTACACTATTCTGGGGTAATGAAAGGAGACCTCTTCTAGCTTTTATAGACTCAGGGGCGGCAGGAAACTTTATTGACGCCTCCATCGCTCGAACTTGGAAATTACCCTTGACCCCGGTGACTACACCACTTCGTGTTCAATTGATCGACGGCTCCCCCGTATCTCCAGGACTTATTACAGATGCAGCCATTCAAAGTGCGCATTACAGACACGTACCGCAGGTGGCGTCGCTCAGTGTGACGCAAGATGACGCGTGGCACTGCAGTACGTGATTGGTTGACCAACAGGGGCACTCGTGGTCCGTTGGTCTGTCGTAGAAAGACTTACAGTAAACGTCTTTGCTGTGCCCGTTGTAGATATTGAATTTTACCACTGAAGGGAAATCTTAGTAGCTGAGCATAAAAAGAATAGGAGCATACTGTAACGCGTGTGAAGGCCATAAACGATATTAATTTTGGAACATAAACATACAGTATATAGCTGGTCTTGGTACTTTAAAGAAAAAAATACACACCAGTATTCCATTTCTCCCTAAACATTTTAAGCTTCGAAGTCTTTAACTAACGTGATACCGGAGTCAACAAGCATACTTTTAGAATTTGATTAAAAGGGAATATAATATGGAATCGCGTATCTAAAGAATTTAATAACGGTATGATTATATTCGTGTGCTGCGACAGGGCTGTGTAGGGCTGTTTCGCCTGCCTGTTAATGCGAGCTGTCTTGTAGCCTACTGGTCTAGGTGCGTGACTAACAACGCACAGGTTGTGTGTTCAAATCCAGCTGGTGCTGGGCTTTTCTTTTAACAAACATTTCTTCGAAAAAATAGAACAGCGATATTATGGACAATCAATTGACTTTTATATTTCAAAATATCGCAACATGATCAATTCTAAGTCATTTTTGATAACAATGAATAGTCACCTTCTTCCCTTCTGGCAGCGGTTCCTGCTTCTGTTGTGTGTGTGTGTGCAACAGAGTAAATTTTTATAGAGAAATGGAGGCTGGACAGTATGCGTTACAATATAAACATTTATATTGATTTAAATCGTGTTCTGATTTAAATCGCAAACGCGTGTTTAATTATGTGTTTCTTAATCATAATCAGGCTAATGCATTTCTACATTTTCTGTATGAACCAGCTTAGAGGTTCATACAGAAAGACAGCTTGTGTTTAAATTGAGTGTAAGGTAATTTATGCTTCTAAAGTCATGGTCAGCATTTATTATTGTACTGTGCTGTAAACTTGTTCTGTGCCTAGTCACATTATTTTATAGTGTTTTTATAGCGTTATCAAATCTGGTGGCGCTGTGTGTTAGTTTCCTGACTCCCATGTCACATGGTCTGTGATTGAATCCCATGGAACTACTGTACAGTATCACTTTATTTATTAACAAACATTTCTTTGAAAAAATGAAACGTTTCCCTTGGTCAGAGATTAAATAAAACCTCACTCGCACCAAACAAATTTATATTTCTAAATATCACGACATGATCGAATTTAAGTATTTTTAATAACAATGAATAGTCACCTATGCGTTACAAAATATACATTTATATTGATTTGAATCGCGTTTTGATTTAAATCGTAAACGCGTGTTTAAATATATGTGTTTAAAGGCGATATACTGTATAAAAGCGCTGATTCCTATGGAGTGTGTTCCGCCGGGGATTCAAAAAAATTATTTTAAATAGGCTGATAAAGCTTAGACTACTGTAACTGTATTCTAGCCTGTATTACAACAGAACATTGGACAATGCAACGTAAATTGCAAAAATGCACTTGGAATCTGTCCAAGCCCTCCTACAAAAATTATTTAAACTGCGACACTGATCATTCATCTCTAAATAAACTTTATTTTATATAGTGTTTTAAGCGAATAGATTATTAGATTGCTCATAAACCTAATCGCTTTTTCTACATAAACACAGCGTGATTGCTCTCTGAAAATGCTTTTCCTTTATATTTAGGCTCAGATTTCAACTATAGATCGTATTATTATAAACTTTCTTGGAAAAATGTATTTTATGTAAACCATGTTTGCTATTAATTCATTTAGGGCTAAAATACGTTCATTGTCTTCCAATCGAGTCGAGTTGACATTGGAAGCTTGCCACACCCGGACTGTTAAACCAACACATTAGCACGTCAAAGACCATTGAGGGTATTGAGCCAGTATTGGCTTTAGTATTCCCCCCCTCTACCCTCAATTCAATTCAATTCAAGGTGTTTTATTTGCATGACAGATGGGTACAAGCAGTGTTGGGTATGTATATTGTAACGCTTACTGCCGACAGGCACTGTGTAAGAGCCGGCGTACCAGAGCAGCGCACCGAGGGAGCGTCTGCATTTATAACTTAGTTTTTAAAATTAGTCAAGCAATATGAAGCATCTCCTTTTACTTTTAACTCCCTTAAATACATTGAGCACAGCTTTCTCACCACTTAAGATTGCTTTTGATACCATCCTTACAAGGGAAATCTTCTGCCCCTTATGCAAAACCAAACCCTCCTCCCATCCCAGTTTACCCTCCTTATCATCCTCAAAATCTACCTCGATTTTCGACTTAAAGCATTACTGCCTACTGGGTTTTTGAGGGGGAGGTGTCTTTCGCTGGAAATCTCGCCTGCCTCCACTACTCAACCCCCTCCCTCCCGGAGTGCTGGTTGTGATGAATTAAACCGGTCTCACAGGTATTCAAAGTAGGAAGTACAGTGTTAAGTGGTAGCTGGGCTACTCCCTCAATAGAATCGCTTTAAGGAAAATCATTTTCAGAGAGCAATCACGCTGTGTTTATGTAGAAAAAGCGATTAGGTTTATGAGCAATCTAATTACCTATTCGCTTAAAACGCTATATAAAATAAAGTTTATTTAGAGATGAATGATCAGTGTCGCAGTTTAAATAATTTTTGTAGGAGGGCTTGGACAGATTCCAAGTGCATTTTTGCAATTTACGTTGCATTGTCCAATGTTCTGTTGTAATACAGGCTAGAATACAGTTACAGTAGTCTAAGCTTTATTATCAGCCTATTTAAAATAATTTTTTTGAATCCCCGGCGGAACACACTCCATAGGAATCAGCGCTTTTATACAGTATATCGTCTTTAAACACATATATTTAAACACGCGTTTACGATTTAAATCAAAACGCGATTCAAATCAATATAAATGTATATTTTGTAACGCATAGGTGACTATTCATTGTTATTAAAAAGACTTAAATTCGATCATGTCGTGATATTTAGAAATATAAATTTGTTTGGTGTGAGTGAGGTTTTATTTAATCTCTGACCAAGGGAAACGTTTCATTTTTTCAAAGAAATGTTTGTTAAAAAATAAAGTCGTAGTTCCATGGGATTCAATCACAGACCATGTGACATGGGAGTCAGGAAACTAACACACAGCGCCACCGGATTTAATAACGCAATAAAAACGCTATAAAATAATGTGACTAGGCACAGAAAAAGTTTACAGCACAGTACAATAATAAATGCTGACCATGACTTTAGAAGCATAAATTACCTTACACTCAATTTAAACACAAGCTGTCTTTCTGTATGAACCTCTAAGCTGGTTCATACAGAAAATGTAGAAATGCATTAGCCTGATTATGATTTCCCAGGAGGTCTCCCATCCAGGTACTCACACCTGCTTAGTTTCAGTGGGTTGCCAGTTGTGAGTTGCAGGGTGATATGGCTGCTGGCTGGTCTACTAGTAACTCATAGCCATTCACAACAGCTGTTCACAAAGCACTTCAGTGTTCTGCCAGGCTTTTGTGGTGAAATAGAATAGAATGAATATGAGTCATACCCCTGTACTTCCAAAGCAATTAATTTATCCAACGTTTATGGATACGGTTGAACATTACACATAACAATTCACACAGCTTGCTGAGTAGGGATTTTGCCTATTAGCAGAATTTCTTGACACTTCAGCAAGAAGATTAGGTCACAAGCAAGGATGTGCCTGTGTCTTTTTTCAGGCCACAACATGTAACATTGAACAAAAGTCTTCAATCTTCAATTTCTCTAGTATATGTCCAGAAGTTAAATTTTGGAGGAACTTTCATTGAAATAAAATAATCTCAATACTCTACATTAGAAAGCTAATTTCTCCAAATGCAGAAGACTGATGTGTCCTTTAATGTGAAAACATTTGTTTTGTACTGTACCCATCTTCAAAATAAAATCTCATACTTCTGACAAAAATGATAAGCAGTTACAGTAGTTTTATACTGTACCTTGTATTGTCTGCAGCAGCAATTTCAGTGAACCATCTGCCGCCATATCATATCTCGTGCTTTATGCATGAAACACACATTTGCATGTTACCTCAAACTCACATGCTCAACCATTTAAATCTCTCATAAATTCATCCAGGCTTTCTCCTGCTCAAAGGAAAAAAATTGTTGTGACAGATAACTAAAAGCAACAAACCCTTGCAAGGTTATTAAACACTTTATAATTTTAAAGTGCACAATCTCTGAAGTTCCCTTTAACTTCACAATAACCTATAGTCATTACAGAGTGTGGAACGGTCCTGGTACTGCCCTGATATAATACTGAGCATACCTATCAAACAGAATTACCAACTGTCTGCCTGGTTTTTGTGCACTTGCTAGTTTCCAATAAATAAATATATAAAACTATTGTTTATAGATTTGAGAGAACAAGTGTAGGTTTTAATGATATACAGTATGTGTATGTGAGAATTTTTATATGCTGTACACAATCCTTTGCCAGTAATTAATAATAAATTATTGTTATAGTTCTGTCACTTGCAAAAGTGAAAGTTGAAAAAGATGTCTGGCACTTGTGTGAAGTACTTACAGTATGAGTGTAGTACAATGTCTGAGGTAGGCATGAATGACTCAGCCATGGTGTTACCAAATTATGGAATTTGTTTTGTTCTTAAAGGGTCGCTTTCATAAAGATATGTTGCAGATGAAGAGCTCTTCCTTGCTCAGAAAGACAGGAGCGGTAAACTATGAGCTCTACTTGCCACTTACAATACCAACAGTACCAGCTAACTTTAGTAGTGACATTTTCATGGATCTTTTTAACAATAAAATTTACAACATCAGACTTCAGACACAATTAAACAGGCCTCAAAAAAGTATGGTACAAACATTTTCAGCATGGAATAAACCTTACTTTAACGGTATAAACCTTAAATGGATTCATATTCTCAATAAGATTTGGTGCTCAGTAACATGACTTAGAAAATGACAGAAGGCATACGTATCATGCTTATCCTTCTATTTTTCATAATCGTAAACTCCTTAAGGCAGTTACATTTTCTCTGTTCTGACCTGGAGTTACAGAGAAATTTAAATTCTAATAAGAGATTTGTAATGAGGAAAGTCATACCAATCACTCATACCAGGATTTGCAATTACAATACAAATACTTTCTTTCTGTATGTGTTTATTTTGCAGTTTGAGTCTATGGCATTCCTTTGGGGGTCTATACTCCAAGGCATGACTTTTTTATGGGAACATGACATTTTTTTAAAGTCTTTTAATGCAAGCTTCATATAAACCCTTAGCAGTGGTTACTGTCTGGAGTAGGTACTTGAATGGCACAGATTCATTGAAATGATTCAATTTCTTTTGAAAATATTTGGGATAATACATATTCCAGAAATCACAGCCGTTGAATTATCCAGAAATTAATTTCTCTCAGGGTGTATTTAACCCCTCATGGATGGCATTGTATGAAATGAGTTTGTAGTTCCCCATTTGCCTCTATTATGAGATGCTGTGGACACTATTTTATACATTTTAGGAGTGTCCATAGGAAGGTATGTTCTAGAAAGAGTGAACTTCTGTTTTGCCATTATTTTTAATAGGGACGTGACATGTTTACACTTGGTGCTCCTACTAGAGGAGAGGATATGATTAATCTAGGCTTATCACAGAAACTGAAACACATCTGGTTGGTGAGTCTACTGTGGGTAAAATGTTACTGGTACCACATGTTGTAAAGCTCAGTATTTTCTCTCTTGGCCTGACTTTTTTAATGTCTGAGTGTTAGAATCCATGTTGTTGCTGGTAAGGGAACAGTAGGTGCTGTGATTGACACAGTCAAAGCCTTGTACAGAGATACCATTGTAGCTGTTTGACAGTATTTTAGATGTCCTTAGTTAAAAGCATGGGAGGAAGTACTGCCAAGGGGAGGGGGGGGAGCAAGGATTTTTTCTTTGAGTTTGTGAGGTTATTTTTCGTTATATTGTGTTTCAGAAAGCAAGAAAATAAAATTTACTGTATGATAAAAAGAGCTGGAGTAGATCCTCAGATCAGTTTGCTACCAGCAATCAAACAAAAAAAATGGAAAGAATTGTCTCCTCCTGATTGGAACCTTTCTTACTGTCTTATAATTTATCAGGCTACCTTTTAATTTCCACTGAGAGAAGGAAGTCACTTGTCATGTAGCTATTTTATTCTTCATTGCACAGTATGCTCTAAGTTAGCAAATGAAACATGAACACTTATTAAAATAAATCAAGAATACGATTAACATGAATGTATAAACATCCAAACTATACTTTATCACATTTAATTATTGGGTTAGCTTTTTATTGAGCCGAAATGTTATAAATGTGTGAACGTCTGTAAAATGGAAATATTTATATTTTTCTCTTTTCTGTTACCTGCCTGACAGCATTTTGTATGCCATTCTGTATATTACTGGAAAATATTAGACCCCACCTAAAGAATTCATGGGGGTAGTGGGACACAGTACTGCAAAGAGTCTCCTAAAGGGACAGAGCTATTAGTACTTATGTGTTTGAGTCTGGAGAATATAGTAAACTCTAAACATTAAGGGAATGCATGGAATCGGAAAATATAAATTGCATAGTACACAAGACTTAACTGGTTTTATTCTAGGAAAGCAGACAAGACTGAGTCATGGGACTCAGAGGATCCAAGGCTAGACTGAGTATAATAGGCTTCGGGCTTCTATTGTGACATCTACTGTAAATTACAGAAATGTTAAAAGTAAACAAAATAAAGTAACTAAAATGTGGTCTGAAGTCACCCCTTTAGACACCCCTTTTACTTCACTGGTGTCAGATATGAAAGGCAATAGTCTCCCGTTCTGTCTGCTGTGTGTTGCAGCAGAGGGACTCCCTGCAGCTGAAAGGGGCAGAGTAACTTGCATGCCCTCTAGTACAGTTTACGCATGCACAATTTTAAAAGCTAGCAAGACAGGTTTCGATTCACATTAGCTGGCGAGCCTTGTTAAAAAAACTAATGATAATGTAACATGCCACTGTTCATGAGCAAAGTTATACTGAGATTTCCTTAGATACGCGATTAAAAAATAAATAAATAAAAATTTGAATCTCCTGCGGAACACATTCCATAAGAATCAGCGGTTTTACAGTATATATCGCCTTTAAAGGTGGCTTCTCAAAACGCTTTATGGGATAAAAACAACCAGAACAGCAGCAACAACAATATTGTATTTCATTGCACTTTAAAAACCAAGTAATAACTTAACTATACAGTAAGTGCAAACGTTTCTTATGTTGCTGTCGTGAATGCCTGTGTACCCATAAGTATCTTATTTGCCTTAAGTCCTGTCTACAGTATCTCTGTCCCACTATCCCCCTCTCTCCCTCAATTCAATTCAATTCAAGGTGTTTTATTTGCATGAAAGATGGATACAATTCTTGTTGGGAATGTATACTTTGATATTTACACCCGGCGCGGCACCGAGGGAGCGTCTGCATTTATAACTTGGTTTTTAAAATTAGTCAAGCAATATGAAGCATCTCCTTTTACTTTTAAGTCCCTTAAATACATTGAGCACAGCTTTCTCACCATCCTTACACAAAGCAGAAACTTTCCGATGACTCACAGTACAAGTGGAAAGATTACAGATTTTAATCGTCTTTAATTTTGTCTTTAATTTTGCCTGTGGAGTGTATCTTATTAAGCTCTAAATTGCATTTTGAGCGCGGTTTTTGACTTTTTTTTAATTGCATTTTGGGCGTGGACAGCACATACAAGGGTTAATGAACTGCGCCAAGAAATTTAAAATAGTATTCTTTAGGTGTGAGGGTAGGAGTGGACCGCAGCAGGCATAATCAGCAAACCAGGAAAACAAAGAACAGGACAGGTGAGATGTGTATCCAGAAAGCGAGTGATCAGAAAAAGGAAATGGAAAACGCAGAAAAAGGAAACGCTTTACAGGATAAAAACAATAACAACAGTAGTGGCTGGGCAAACGATTTTTTTAATCGAAATACAAAATGAGATACTGTATAATGATGTGCATGAACAAAGGTATACTGCAATTTTCCTTAGATACGCGATTAATGCTTCGTAGGAGGAGGTGCTCTTTTCCTCTAGTCTAACAGTCTGTCCACAAACAAAACATTCCTGTTAGACAAGAGGAATTGATAAAAAAACAATTTCGTCAATGAAAACCGGTGTGTGTGTCTCTCTCTGCTGGATGTCCTTCTCACAAACTGCTGAATGAATAAAATAATTTTATTGAAAACGCGTTTGCGATTGTCTGGTATTTAATTTGGTCCCTTTTAACTGTTTTTCGATCTACTGTATTGCTTTGAGATGCCACTTTTAAAGGCGATATGTAAAATAAAGTTTTTTATTATTATTATAGAGAAACATGATCAGATTTTCCCTGGTTCAGAAAAAAGATCTAAAGTGCTACACATAACTTTCTTAATTCGATGTATTTAAAGCAGTGAACTACTGTAGGTGTCACATAACATTCAGAAGTACAATCACGTATTTGACAAATAAAAACGATTACAATCTAATCCTTCCACGTTTGATCCCAAAATCCCAAGAAATATAAATCTTGACGGGTAGAAAGCTATGCTGAAAGTTTATTAAGATACTTAGAAGACAAAGATACTGTATCAATTTATGTTGCATTAGCCTGATTATGATTAAAAAACACACATAATTAAACACACGTTTGCGATTTAAATCAGAACACGATTTAAATCACTATAAATGTTTATATTGTAACACATACTGTCCAGCCTCCATTTCTCTATAAAAATTTACTCTGTTGCACACACACACAACAGAAGCAGGAACCGCTGCCAGAAGGGAAGAAGGTGACTATTCATTGTTATCAAAAATGACTTAGAATCGATCATGTTGCGATATTTTGAAATATAAAAGTCAATTGATTGTCCATAATATCTCTATTCTATTTTTTCGAAGAAATGTTTGTTAAAAGAAGAGCCCAGCACCAGCTGGATTCGAACACACAACCTGTGCGTTGTTAGTCACGCACCTAGAGCAGTAGGCTACAAGACAGCTCACATGAACAGGCAGGCGAAACAGCCCTACACAGCTCTGTCGCAGCACACGAATATAATCATACCTTTATTAAATTCTTTAGATACGCGATTCCATATTATATTCCCTTTTAATCAAATTCTAAAAGTATGCTTGTTGACTCCGGTATCACGTTAGTTAAAGACTTCGAAGCTTAAAATGTTTAGGGAGAAATGGAATACTGGTGTGTATTTTTTTCTTTAAAGTACCAAGACCAGCTATATACTGTATGTTTATGTTCCAAAATTAATATCGTTTATGGCCTTCACACGCGTTGGAGTATGCTCCTATTCTTTTTATGCTCAGCTACTAAGATTTCCCTTCAGTGGTAAAATTAGATATGAATATTCAATACTTAAACGGGCACAGTTAAGACATTAAATATACATATACATACTGTATACAGTACAGTTTGCATACGGTAATATGTTTATGTTCCTAAATCAATCTCGTTTATTAGCATGTGAAAGGCATGGTGAATCACTGTACTTTGCATGATTGGAAACAAATGCGTGATTGCGAAATGCTGTGGTGTTACTTTTACAAAGACGGTCAATGAAAAAAAGAATGTTGACCAGGGCAATACTTTGAGTTTACACTTACAGCTTGTCCAAGGTCATTCATTATTAATACTATTAGTAATATCTTTGTTAAAGACTGATGGCCACAGCTCAAACATGAGAGGTTGAGCTTTATTAGCTCCACCTTGCGGAAATTCCGGATACTATTATTTTGCTTGTCGTATTATAGGAGAATTTACGGTAACTAGCGGTATTTACAGGTAACTCGCGGTATTTACCGGTAGCTTGCGGTAGACTGCGTACAGCGTACCGGAAAATAATGTGGTATCGCCCGCGCATTTTGAATGGCTGCATCTGTAGATGGCGAACTGAAATTATGAGCTTGCAGATTGGCGCCACCCATGTGGAAGACATCTGGTTTTATCTCCTTGAGACCCCAACACATCCTCCTACAACAGCATGACCCTAACATTTCTTGGTCCCGAAAAGAAATTTTAGCTTGGGGACCCAGATGTATTAAAGATTGCTGTCGTCTACCAGTACGAATTGCACTCACGGCGACGTCCCCTTCAGGGGTTCCTACCATACCTCCTCAATATTCCGATCTACAGGAAGCCTTTAATGAGCAGGAGGCCTTGGCCCTCCCACCTCATCGACCTTATGATTGTGCCATTGACCTTTTGCCAGGTACTATCCCTCCTAAAGGTCATATTTTTCCGCTCTCCAATTCTGAGTCTGAGGCCCTGAAAGCCTACATACAGGATTCTCTGAAGGCTGGACTTATACGTCCATCCACTTCACCAGCATGTGCCAGTTTTTTTTTCGTGGAAAAGAAGGATGGTGGGCTTCATCCCTGCATCGACTATCGTGGCCTCAATGAGATCACAATCAAGAGTCAGTACCCTTTGCCTCTAATTCCAGCAGCTCTTGAGTTGGTGCATGGAGCCAAAGTCTTCACCAAACTGGATTTACTAGGGGCCTATAATCTAATCCACATTCGGGAAGGGGACGAGTGGAAGACGGCCTTCATGACAACCCATGGACATTACGAATATTTGGTCATGCCCTTTGGTTTGGTTAATGCCCCAGCGGTGTTTCAGTCTTTTATTAATGACATCTTTCGTGATCTCCTACAAAGATTTGTCTTGGTCTATCTAGATGACATTCTAATTTTTTCTGATTCCTTCCAGGATCATGTTCTCCATGTCAGAGAAGTACTCTCCCGGCTCATCAAGAATAAACTATATGTCAAACTGGAGAAGTGTACCTTCCATGCTTCGAGGATTCATTTTTTAGGTTACGTCATCTCTACAGAGGTTGTGGAAATGGATTCGAGTAAAGTCTCGGCAATTACTGATTGGCCCACACCCAAGAACCTCAAACACATTCAACGATTTCTCTGCTTTGCTAATTTTTACAGGAAGTTTATTCGAAACTTCAGCTCGGTGGTCACTCCCATAACCTCCTTGACCCGTAAAGGACCAAGACAAAGCAAATGGACCCCTCAAACCGAAGAAGCATTTCAGTGTCTGAAACACCTGTTCACAACAGCCCCCATCCTAAAACACCCTGATCCAACTTTGCCTTTTGTAGTCGAAGTGGATGCTTCTGGCCATGGTGTGGGGGCTGTTCTCTCTCAACGTCATGGAGAAAAACAGATTCTTCATCCCTGTGCCTTCTTCTCTAAGAAGTTATCCCCTGCCCAAATGAACTACGACGTGGGTAACCGTGAGCTCTTGGCCATTAAGCTGGCATTGGAGGAATGGAGGCACTGGTTAGAGGGTGCTCATCACCCTTTTTTGATTTACACAGATCACAAAAACCTGGAGTACCTGCAGTCGGCCAAACGTCTTTGTCCTCGCCAGGCTAGGTGGTCCCTTTTTTTTTCCAGGTTTAATTTCTTGATCACCTACACTCCAGGTTCTAAGAACGTCAAAGCAGACGCCCTCTCACGGATCCATGACCCCCCTGAGGCCGAATTGATTCCAGAACCCATCATTCCGTCTGGTAAGTTCCTGGCAGCGGTAAGATGGGACATTGAGGTGATTGTCCGACGAGCCTTGGTTGGGCAGACGGTACCTCCTCAGTGTCCTCAGGACAAGTTATTTGTCTCTCATCCCGTCCGATCGGCAGTTTTACAATGGGGTCATGACTCCCGCTTCACTGGACACCCTGGAGTCCACCGTACCTTGGATTTCATCTCCAGAGACTTCTGGTGGCCAACTATGGCTAAGGATATCAAGGAGTATGTCCAGGCCTGATCTATCTGTTCCCAAATGAAGTCTTCCCGGATGAGGGCAGCGGGCCTACTTCAACCCTTACCCATCCCGGATCGTCCTTGGACCCACCTCTCAGTAGATTTTGTTACTGACCTTCCACCCAGCCATGGACACACGACTATTATGGTAGTGGTAGACCGTTTCTCCAAATCTGCTCATTTTATTCCCCTACCATCTTTACCTACAGCTCGAGAACTAGCAGAATTGTTTGTACAGCATATCTTCCGACTGCATGGCATCCCTAAGGATATTGTTTCAGATAGGGGCCCTCAGTTTGTCTCCCGATTTTGGAGGGCCTTCTGTAAGTCACTGGGCACCTCAGTCTCACTTACCTCAGCTTACCACCCTCAGGCCAACGGTCAGACAGAACGCATGAATCAGGAACTGCTGACCTATTTACGGACTTATATCTCCTCTACCCATGATAATTGGGTGTCCTTGCTCCCATGGGCAGAGTATGCACACAACTCATTGTATACCACATCTACTGGCATGTCTCCCTTTAAGTGTGCCTTAGGTTATCAGCCTCCTCTGATCCCTGACTCCCACCCCAACACAGAGGTACCTTCGGTTCAGGACTACATCTCAAACCTGAAGACCTTCTGGAGGAAGGCCAAAGCCACCCTTCTTCGCACCTCAGCTCAGCAGAAGAAGGTAACTGATCGGCGCCGTCGTATCCCACCCAGACTTCGACGTGGTCAGTTTGTTTGGTTATCTACTCGTAACCTTCCTCTTAAGCAACCTTCTGGCAAGCTTGCTCCCAGGTACATTGGTCCTTTTCGTGTCCTCGCCCAGATTACCCCAGTAACTTACCGGCTGGCCTTGCCTCCTACCCTTCGGATCCACCCTACTTTCCATGTTTCCCTCCTTAAACCCTTTCACAGATCCACCCTGTCTAAACCGCAACAAAAACCCCCACCGCCTCGAGTAATTGATGGACTCCCTGCTTACACGGTCAATAAAATCCTGGATTCCTGATGGTCTCGTGGATCCCTACAATATCTCGTCGATTGGGAAGGCTATGGTCCGGAGGAGCGCTCATGGGTTTCGGAGAAGGATATTCTGGACCCCAACCTCATCCAAGACTTCCACCTTAACTTCCCGGATCGTCCCGTTAGGGCGTCAGGAGCCGCCCGTGGAGGGGGGGGTAATGTTACGATCCCTGCCTCCCGGCAACGGAGGAGGCAGAAGTAGGCGTAGCCCCTATCCATCAGTTCACCTATTAGTTTTCCCATTCACCACCACACCCCCGTCTCATCCTACTTAAACACCTGTCCTTCCCTATCTCGTTGCTCAGTATTGGTTTTTCCTTTCGAGCTTCCCGGTTGCGCTACTCCTACTTCTACCCTGTGTTCGTCTTGGCTTTCGGTTTGCGGTTTTTCCCTTTGGACTTCGGCTTTTCGGATCTCGGTTTGGTTTGGTTACTTTCGCTCTGTTTCGGATCACTGGCTACCCCTGGATTATCGGATTGCTCTACTGACTACGACTTCGGATCACGCTTCGGCTTCGGTACTCGTTCCCTTTCGGATATCTGGCTTCCCCTGGACTCTCGCCTCGTTCCTACAATTACGGCTTGCTTTCGGATTACGGCTTGGCTTTGTTTGCTCCTGCAAGTGGGTTCACACACTGGTTCGGTCCCTCGTACCAAATCCTTAACAGGTGCCATTCGAAGTAGATTCAGATTTAAATATTTTTTCTTTCTAATAAGGAATAGTTCTCAGGAAAGGATGTCCCTACTCTATCATAATGAATGGCTACTCCTGGCACCAGGATGTCTGCTTACACCCTCTCAGACCTGACAAAAACCTGCTTTACAACCCTAGGATCAGAAGTCAATGTTAGTGACGAATTTGGCCAGTAAAACCGAAACTAAGAAGCAAACCCACTTGTGGGAGCTGGAAAATAACCCAGCAAAAGATCTTTCCCGCAATACAAAAAACCAAGTCAAAAGGGGAAGCCAGTAATCCTAAATCCAGAGAGCACGAACATGGAGTCAAAGCCATAATACAAAAGTCGTAGTTCAAGGGAAAAAGACAGGAGTCTGAAACCAGGGAGAGTGTTTTTCAAAGCCAAGCCGAAATTCAAAAGCTGTAGTTCAAAGAAGAAAGCCAGGAGTCTAAAACCAGGAAGAGTATTTTCCAAGGCCAAGCCATAGTCCGAAAGCCATAGTTCAAGTATAAAGTATAAGTATATAAGTATAAAATGAGACGGAGGTGTGGTGGTGAATACATGATCTGATAGGTTGTCTAATTCAACGTGGTCTACACCTTCTTCTGCTGACCGAACTCCGTTGCCAGGAAGCGGGGATTGTAACAGTTAGTCACTTCTACATTTGATCAACCAATCAGGAACCTGCAGGTGATGGTAATCCCACATACTGTAAGTCTCCAATGCCCGCCAAACTGACAACTAATGAACAACCATAGTTGCTCTAGATAAAACCAGCTGCAAGGCCTCAGAACTTTGCTCCTCCTCTGTGTGTTCTCGTGCTCAACTTGGACAATCACATGACTGAGTGCCAGGACATACAGTAACTTTCATTCTAAGAGCTGAACCAGGAGGATGCCCATGCATAAAAGACGGATCTGCTTGAGGTTAGCCCCGCAGCCGGCCTCTTGAATTGCCGGTAACCAGCCGTGAAAGCCTGCCTGATCAACAAGCGAAATATGGTCAGAAGTCACCAAGTGAATACTATTCAGATCTAGTAATACGTTTATTCCATGCTGAAAAAAGAAGAAAGAAAACACAACGTTTCGGCCGTGGAGCCTTCTTCAGGTGTGAGAGAGACAGGGCAGTAAGCAAAGGTAATGTAGTGAAAGAACAAAAGCTGGGAGAGAGGAGGAACAAGGGACAGGAGCAGGGGACAGAAAGAGGGGCCATTCAAGAGGTGTGAAATCAGGATAGGTATAGAGAGGTGTGAAATGAAACCTACAATGAATAGAGAGAATTTAGAAGAAAAGTAGTCTGTCATTAAGAGAAGGGGGAGGTGTGATCCGAGCTGCAGGATAATTTTGGTTTCTGTAGTTTTTCTGATGTATGAGTTTGGTAAACCGTCTTTGAGAACACAGATGGACAGATTAGAGTGGTCATGGCCGTCAGAGGTGAAATGAGAAACAATGGGCTTGGAGAGGGCTTGTTACAAGCGATATATTGATGACGGTGCCGCCACATGCTCTAACGACCAGCTTGAGCGCTTCTGCATCATTTCACCAACTTCCACCCGTCCCTCAAATATACAGTTAACATATCTTCCACTACTCTTTTGTTCTAGACATCAACTTCTCCATCAACTACCCCCGACTCTCCACTTCGGTCTATTACAAACCCATGGATTCACACAGCTATATCCTGTATAGATCATTTCACCCCAGACAAACTAAAAACTCTCTCCCTTTTTCACAGTTTCTTTGGCTACGGCAATTATGTAGCAACGACAACGACTTCCAGAACCAAGCCCTCAGGATGTACTCCTTTTTCATCAACAGAGGATACCCAAGCAGAGTGATTGACCGGGCCCTTTCCCAAGCCAAAAACACCCCTTGGACCATCAACTCAATCAGGAACTCCCGCCATAACAACCGCATTTCTTTGGTGCTTCCTTACCACCCCTAACAACATGCCGCCCTTTATATCAGGGAGCACTTTAGAACAAGGCACTGTCTCTTTCAAGACAATGATCTGAAACACACAGCAACAAGGGCGAGGCTTATAGCAGAAGGAGTGAACTGGGTGAAAACTCCAGCCGAATCCCCATATCTAAATCCAATAGAGATGGTATGGCATTCGCTGAAAGTCTATGTTCGGAAAACTGCTAAACCCAGCACAAAACAAGAACTGATCAATGCGATCTACAAGTTCTGGATGGAAGAACTGACAGTTCAAAATTGCAACAATTTTATTAACAGGCTGTTTCGTGTTCTTCCTAGGATTGTTGAGCGGGGTCGGGGGCATTCGGGAATGTGTGTTATGTGAGTCAGATTATGAATGAATAAAAGCATTGTATTAAAAACGCGTTTGCGTTTGTCTGTGTGCTGTACCAGCTGTACAGAAAATTAAAGTGCCCCTTTCCATTCAACGGGTGTCTGAGTCGCTGTGTCCTATCTTCTGACAGTCGCTGTTGTGAATGTCTGTAGATTGTATCTTATTTTTAGTTTTTGTTTTGTTTCACGTTAATTTTATAAGGGAGAGTGTCATAGAGAAGACTCCCTTGCCCCCATCTTGATTAACATTTTTTTATTTTTTCACAATCTGGCAATGCCAGACAGAATTCACATTTGCTGTAGCCAAATGGCCTTGCAGATCAGAAAATCAAGGAACAAAACAATTATCGCGCCCAGCTTTTCAATGGATTCGCTTTAACTTGCAAATGCGTCAGACATTTCCTGGCGTATTGTGTTTTAAAGAAAATGTAGTTTTTTTAAAAAAAATTTTAGAAAAGTGTAATCTATACTGAAAAGCTGTATTTATTCAATGCTACTTGATAGTTACATTAATAGAGATAAGAATTCAAGTTGATACTGTTTAGACTTTTAATTATTTTAAACTGTATTACAGCATCGAGAGAGAGATTTCCATTTAAATCGCAATGCATGTTTAATTAAATGTCTTATAGATTCACAATCTGACAATGCAACATAAATCACTACCTTTGTCTTCTGCATAATAATGTTCACCTCTCTGTCCAGCAAATTAATAACAGTAATAATAATAAACTTTATTTCATGTAGCGCCTTTAAAGGTGGCTTCTCAAAGCGCTTTACAGGTTAAAAACAACAATAACAACAAAAACAATATTGTATTTCATTGCACTTTGACAGATCATCTTTAAATCAATTGTTGATTTAAAGTTTGACGCTAAATGTTTATATCATAACACATGCAGCCTCCATTGCTTGTAAGAGCTGTCTTACCAGCGCGGTGACGTCACAGCCCTTCCCTGGTTATAGCAGGGACCGCAGTCACTGGGCTGAGGGGAGATTCCCCTTTGGCTCAAGAGGCTGGGTCCCTGTTGAGTGATGCCAGAGGCCTGGGTTTGGGTCCCTGAAGGTGGGGGGCTGACCTGATACGGCAATGGTGAGGGTGCCCATGTGAACCCCGTAGTGTTACAATATTATTATATCAAATTTTTATTTCTTATAAAAATTTAAAAAATCGTTTGCGCAGCCTAAGAGAGCCGTCTGCTCTCATTGACTGCTGACACTCCTCCATACACTCAAGTGAAAAATTAATAATACTAATGTAAACGTCGTATTTACAATTTATTGATAATAAAAATGTTAAGTTCTCTAACATCTGTGTAAAAGCAGAGGAATGCAGCTAAAGAGGCCCAACTCAGGCTGAACCATCTAGTGATATACTGTACAACACAGATGGGCTCCATTGAGTCGAGCCAGGGCAATGGATCGGAGTCCACTGTCTATCACCCCAAGGTCCAGGGCTACACCTGATAACTTTCTATCTGCAACTTTGATGTCACATCCTAAATGCTAGAACCCAACTGATTTTTTTTGGTTTCTCTTCTATCTTCATCTAACCAGGCACTCTGACTTTACCAACCATATGACTCCAAGCAGACCGAGTCATTGCTTCAGATTTTCCCCAAGAAGCCAGGCAGAGATAGTGAGTCAGTAAAGAGCAGAAGTCTGCCAAAGTCTGGAACAGAAGAAATCTTAAGGTTTGCAAACCCACTGTTCGTTTTCACCTTATCAATGAAATGAGACAGTTGGATACTTCTTTTGTTGACATCCGGAATATAAGAATATTCAGTACCAAGCTACAGTATAACTGAAATAAAAACCAGGTTTCTCTCATCTGTCTAATTTGTGGCTAGTCCCAAGAAAACAACTGTGCACAGACGTCTGCCAAAGCTGCCCTCAGCAAATGCTAGGCAAAGCTTTCCTCCCCCTATCTTAACACAAAGGCATTCCCAGCACAGTGCAAGCTGCTACTCAGTTACACCACAAACCAACTTGGCCCAGCTTCATCTTTCTAGCAGGAGTTTCAGATCTCGAGACGTTTGGCCAATAGATAATTGAGTATAAAACGTTTTTATTCTCATTATTATTCTTGAGAGTTGAACACGTTTACAAACATGTTTACATGGAGGTGTTGTGCATATTAATCTGTATCTAACCAAAGTTTCCTCAAGGAAACAAGAAAGCAAGAAGCAAGCAAGAAGAAGATGACAACTCTGGAACTCTTCCTTGGCATCAATAGGGCCTTTCCTTTATGGTACATATATATGTGGGAATCAAAGAGGTTTTTTACTTGCACTCTTAGGATAACATGCTCTTTATTACATTCTATTGTGTGATTAGGTTATTAAAAAATAAAAAAAGCTAAATAGTGTAGTGTGCTCTCAAGGCACCAGTTCTGTAGGGGTTTGGGCATTTACTGGGACAATTATTAATTGTAGCAGTAAGTCACAAAATGATTCTTTTAATGGCCTTAGAATCCAACCATGCGGTATAACTCAAACAACGCGCACACACGGGTACTGATACACAAGAATACTTTAATACTTAAAATATGCATGTAAACCTAACAGATCTTATCGTGAGGGTTATCAGAATACAAAAGATATATATTCAGTCAGTCACAAAGAGTCACACATACCAAGAGGACATACATTCAGTATATCATTCATTTAGACCGTTTCGTAATTGAACTGGGTTACAACTTCTACATTAGATACTCAAAGCAAGTACATAACTCTGAGGAATTAAATTGATATCAACTGGTTGGGATAACAATTGAATTCTCGAGCTGTAATACAGTAAAGTTTAATACTCATCCAATCTTTGGGGATTCAGATCTCCTGCGGGCACAAAGAAAGAGTTGCAGGCTTGTTGCTGTCCAATCCACACTCTCTGGCTCTGTGCCAGGCTGTGCTGTTGCTGCTTGGTGGAGACTCCTGCGGCGCTGCTCTCTGAAGACCGGCTAGTTAGTGTTGGCTTTAACTAGCAAAGTTTGTGCACAGGAGAAAAGTGACTGTGGGTCCCAGCAGGTCAGGAAGAGGACCGGTTCGTTCCTGATGAAGCTAGTTCTGAATACTGATTCAGCTCTCCACAGTTCTGACCTGTTCACGAAGCTTGCTGCTGGTGCTAACCTCGGGTGGATCCTTTGGTGGCAACCTCGGTTCTCGACTCTTAGAACAAAGCAAAGTTCTGGCACTCGGACACACTGGCCGTTACGTGGTGGTCCGGGCTGAGTCTCAGGATGGTCAGGAGGCGCACTGCGAGAATGTCCTGCCCTTGGAAGCTTTCTGCTCCTGGGCCGTCCTGCCCTGGAATTTTCTTGCACCCCTGGAATTCTCCTTAGAAATTATCCTTAGAAATTCTGTGTTGCCTGTTTTTACCTGGAGGAACTTCAGCTCGTTCATTGGCTGAAAGTTTCATGGGTATCAGAGACCCACGTGGGTTACTCTGCCCTACCAGTCCCTGATTGGTTGATCAAGGTGAGATAGGAGTCACTTACCCCTGACACTTAGGAATGCAGCCCAGATGTCCATCTGGCACTCCCTAGACAGATAGACACCAATGGATGACCATTGATCATGATAGCCAGGCTTAGCTAAGTGCATCCCCATTTGGGAGCTGTCCCTTATCAAAATTAAACACCTTAAATCAGCCTGCATGAATAGAGAGATGGGTCCTCATTTAGGAAAGCACAGCAACACTTAATTCTGTCTTATTAACAAGCATTGCTGCTACAATAGATTTAATTTTAAAAAGTTAAATCTAGATTGTCAATAAAAAAACATTAAACTGTGTAAAATATAAGTTTTAATTGCATTAAAATTGTAACTCTTCAGTCAGTATTGTTTTCTGATCCATAAACAACCATAAAATTGCCCACTATTGCTGTAGATGATAATGGCGCCCCCAGTTCTGTTGAAAAATGAAAATAAGTTGTAACTTGTCTCCTCCAAACAGGTACAGATTACAAAGGGAGTGGCTGGTGAAACACTTTCCTTGAAAGAGCAGGAATAATTATCTTCACCACTTTAATACACCAGAGCAGAAGAACAATGGTAAGAGTTCATTCTTTAAATAATGAGAAAATTAGAATTAGAATGATATAAAAAGAGAATGTTATTTCCACATTTAGTAATTTGTTTTTATTTCAGTAGCTAACTAATTCAAGGATCTGATTCAGCTGTTCCATTGATCCACAAATGCCTGCTTTTCTCTCTTTTAAATACAACTCCTCACAGTTTCCACTTAAGTCCTCTAATTTGTGTTTCACTTTTCATTCTGAAGACATCCTTTGAGTCAACATTGTCCACTCATTATCTTCTCTATTACAGACTAAAAAAATATGTTCTTGTTAGTTAAGGACTTTATTTTGACCACAGAAATGTATCTTGATGATCTTATGTTTATAGTTATGGTATCCATAATATTTATTAAGTAATATAAACAATACTTGTTTAGTAAGAATGTTTGATTATTTCAAATTGGAAAGAATAATAAAATTCTATATTCTCTACAAAACTGTTTCATAAAAGCTGTGTGTTTAAAAAAGCGTTGGTAAATTCTTCTTTCTGTAACATATGCTTTGCAATTTATAGTGCCAACTATTCAAAAACATCAGAACAGTACCTAAATTTGTTATTGGGTTATGTCCAGTTATGAGATCTACGAACAAATCACAGACATGTGTGTTAATAAGAATTGTAATGTTAATGTTTAATGTTTAATGTTAATAAACATTTAATGGGAATTTAGTTTCACTTTTCCAAGTTTTTATTTATAAGCAGAAATTGTAGAAGTAATTGTGCCCATATAGTGAGGGATGAGTGTATAAAGTATCCAGCCTTATCTTTGTCTAGAAGATATAATTGGTGTGTGAACATACAGGTCACAATTGATAAATTAGTCAAATGTGAAGGGCAGAGAGACACGTTCTCCCATGGGTTTAATGTAGATATTTTGGTATGTAAAAGAATAATGGGAATTGTTGGGTTTGGTTTATTAAATTAGGATTTATTTGGTAAAATACTGTATATTCCTTTTGAAAAATCTATCTTTCCACTGTGGCTTGGCCATGAACTCAGTCCTCATAATCTGCCTGAAGAGAGGTTGGCCTGTTCACAGACTTGTGACGTTATTAATATGGCATTTCAGCATTTTTATTTCATGTGTTATCTGTGCCTGTGTGAGGGCTTTGGTAAACAGTTTTAGTAATTTTCAGTCTTGCTGTTTTTCTTAACATCAAGGTGAATTTTAAATTCAATTGAAGGATCAATGTATAATTGAATTATAGAAAACAGTCAAAACACAGAAACAAGTCTTTCAAAAGTAATTAGATCCTTCCTATGGTGTTCTATTTTGTGACATTTTTAAATCACGTACTGTATATGCATTTTAAATACTTTTTTTCAGAACCTGCATTTAAAAGATTTCTAAGTTTTAGTAAATGTCAGCATTGATGTTGGATAATAAGGAGATAAAACTGTAATCTGTTGATTACACAAATATTCTGATCTGTGAATTCAGTATTCTGGCTGTAATTACAGCTTGGGTAAGTCTCCACCAACTTAGCACCCAGGTTTGATGCAGTCCTTGCAATCTGCTTGTCAGGTTGCTGAAGCTCCCTAAAGTTGCTTGGACATTGCTCAAAAATAGCAGATTGCAAGCCTTTTCACAGGTTTTCAATATCATTTTAGTTAGGACTTTGTTTGGGCCACTTGAATGACATTCACTTTCCTATTATACACTGTAGTGTAATTTTAGTGTTTTGGGTCATTGTCCTGCTATTTTTAAAATTTTCTGTGTTATATGTCTGCATGTTGCTGTCTGACTGTTCCCATCAGTCTTGGCAAGCTTCAAAGTCATTGCTGAGAGATAAATATCATAATGCTGCCAGCACCACGTTTGACAATAGGGATGGTGTTATTTAAATGATGTACAGTATTATGTTGGGTTTGTGTCACATGTAACAGTTTGCATTTAGACCCTTAAATTCTGATGTGGTCTTATCTCACCATAACACCTTTTGCCACATTTTGCAGGATCGTTCAAGTGCTCTGATGCAAACTCCATGTTATTTAGCAATGGCTTTCTTCATGCCACTCTGTCTGCTCAGTTTGGAAAGACATCCTGATGTACTGTAGGCAGTGTCTGAGTGGTGTGATACACCCTCCATTTCTTCATGATTGATTAGACTGCGCTTACAGCAATGTTCAGAGATATATTTTTGACCTTCTCCTGACTGTGCTCTTTGATAACTTCATCCTGGATTTACTTGAGATAAACAAAAAAGAAAGTATAAAAAAACAAACTTACATGTATAAATCAATCACACTAACTTCGAATTTCCTTGTTCCTTGACCTTTTTTCTGAGTCTCGAGATGAATTAGAGGTTCAAGTGGGGTGTTACAAGGAAATAAACAGAGGTTTGTTCTACATGATTTTACCCTCTAAAATGTTATCTGTGAGGTTTATGATATTATATCAGATGCAAAATACAAATGATATACAGATGCAGCCATTCAAAATGCATGGTACAGACACGTACCTTGGGTAATTGGCTACGTCCTCGCGCATCATGACACGCGATGACGCGAAATACCGTGGTACGTGATTGGTTGACCGACAGGGGCACTTGTGGTGTGTTGGTCGGTCGTAGAAAGATTTAAATGTCTTTACTGTGCCCGTTTTAGTATTGAAAATTTATGTGGAATTTTACCACTGAAGGGAAATCTTAGTAGCTGTGCATAAAAAGAATAGGAGCATACTTAACGTGTGTGAAGGCCATAAACGATATTAATTTTGGAACATAAACATACAGTATATGGCTGGTCTAGGTACTTTAAAGAAAAAACACACACCGGTATTCCATTTCTCCCTAAACATTTTAAGCATCAAAGTCTTTAACTAACATAAAAAAAGCCTTTCTTGATTTCTCTAGTTCCTAGTTTCTCTAGTTCCCTTTAAAATAAACTATTATTCCACAATGCAGAGCATTACATGGTCAGTATTTACATATGATATTTGTGATTTAAAGAAATTAACACAAGCAGCTTTTGGAGATTTAAGTGTTGGCAGGATAAAAGACTAGAGATGTTGGTAAGAAAAAGATAATTTTGGGAAAGTTGAGGAATACACTGATAACACGAACACTTCCTAATGGGGTTAGGCATACTTTTGATGAAGATGATGAAGTTAACAGACTGTATGTTTACATAGATACTGAAATGAGGATTGTATTTTAGATTTTGTGTAGTTGCTGGCATTGAACTGTATGTTGGAAACATATTGTAACGCTTACGGCCGACAGGCACTGTGTAAGAGCCGGCGTACCAGAGCAGGTGACGTCACCGCCCTTCCCTGTGATAGCAGGACTACAGCTACTGGGCTGTAGAGAGATCTCTCTTTGGCTCACCGGGCTGGGTCACTGCTGAGAGATGCAGGAGTCCTGGGTTTGAGCCCCCGACGGTGGGGGGCCGACCTAATGCGGCAAGGGCGCCCGCCTGAGCCCCTGTTGCGTTACAATATTAATTGAAGGAATGGGGCCATTACATAGTGGGTTTCTAAAACTGTGTATAGTTCCATCCACACAGTGCCTTTACTTCCATCCATTTTCTAATCTCTTTATCCAGTGCAGAGGATTTGGAGCCTATCCCAGTAACCAACGGACACAAGGCAAAATATACCCTGGACATAGCGCCAGTCCATCACAGGACAGACAGACACAAACACACACACACCAGGGCCAGTTTTCCCATAAACCAATTAACCTAACAGTATGTTTTGGAGTGCAAGAGGGAGTCATATCACACATATGGAGAAAAACCATGTAACCCAGAGAGAAAATGCAAACCCCACACACACAGGACGGCAGGAACTGAACCTAAGACCCCAGTGCTGCAAGATAGCAATGCTAACCACTTCACCACCATTAGAAATGGATGGATATCTTAGTTATCTTTCTAGTTCACTGGTTTGCATGCATAATTTAATTTTGAAAGCCACTGAGACATCAGGTACTACTGTTGTATTTATGAAAAAGAAACAAAACAAAAAACATACTAACAACTGTGCCATTTAGTCTTTAACTAACGAGATACCGGAGTCAACAAGCATACTTTTAGAATTTGATTAAAAGGGAATATAATATGGAATCGTGTATCTAAGGAAATTAATAACAATATAATTATATTCATGTACCGCAACACAAGAATAGTACACACTGTACATTGTCTGTTGATAATGTTTCTGTAGTGCTTTTTCAGCACTCTCCATGTGACCTTGCTGGTGGCGCTGTGGGTTAGGTTCCTGACTCCCATATCACATAGTTTGTGATCAAATCCCACTGGAGCCATTTTTTTTTTTTTTAACAAACATTTCTTTGAAAAAATGAAACGTTTCCCTTGGTCAGAGATTAAATAAAACCTCACTCGCACCAAACAAATGTATATTTCTAAATATCACAACATGATCGAATTTAAGTCATTTTAATAACAATGAATAGTCACCTATGCGTTACAATATAAACATTTATATTGATTTAAATCTCGTTTTGATTTAAATCGTAAACGCGTCTTTAAATATATGTGTTTTTTGATTCACAATCAGACAAATGCAACATAAATTGATATCTTTGTCTTCTAAGTATCTTAATAAACTTTCAGCATAACTTTCTCCCCGTTTAGATTTATTTTTCTTGGGATCTTGGGATCAAACGTGGAAAGATTAGATTGTAATCGTTTTTATTTTTTAAATACATTTTAGAAAAGTGTAATCTATACTAAAAAGCTGTACACCACCTGCTATAAATATACATATTGTGAGTTCGGATAGGACAGACACGAGAACTCAGACTTGCGGAGTTAAAGCAAGTTAAAGCCTTGATTTTATATATCACCTTTAAAAGTGGCATCTCAAAGCAAAGTAAATACCCAACACTGATTGTACCCATCTGTCATGCTAATAAAGCACCTTGAATTGAATTGAGAGAAAGGGGGGGAGGGTGAGCGAGAGAGCCATGACAGACAGGCAAATAAGATACACTCCACAGACATTCAACAACAGCGACATATCATAAAACGTTTGCACATATAGTTAAGTTATTACTTGGAAAATATCTCAAATATCACAAGGATCCCCAAGAGCACAGCAAAGACTGTATTAAAAGAATCGCGTATCTAAAGAAATTAATAAGATATAATTATATTTGTGTACTGCGACAGGGCTGTGTAGGGCTGTTTCACCTCTCTCTTCATGTGACTCTATTCAAAAGCCATTTAGCAAAGAGGGGATGAGAAGAGTGACAAACTAGTATACTTTAGATCTTTTTTTCTGAACCGGGGAAAATCTGATCATGTTTCTCTATAAAATTAATAAAACACATTATTTTACATATCACCTTTAAAAGTGGCATCTCAAAGCAATACAGTAGATGGAAAAACAGTTAAAAGGACCAAAGTAAATACCAGACAAACGCAAATGCGTTTTTAATAAAATGCTTTTATTTATTCAGCAGAGAGTGAGAGGGACATCCAGCAGAGAGAGACACACACACCGGTTTTCATTGACAAAAAGTAATTGTTTTTTTACATTCCTCTTGTCTAACAGGAATGTTTTGTTTGTGGACAGACTGTTAGACTAGAGGAAAAGAGCGCCTCCTTCTACGAAGCATTTCTTTGATCCGATTACGAATTCTTTTCCAGTCGCACGAAATAAGGGTTGAGAATCTTCGATTCACCATGCTACTAATGGTTTCCCGGAGATTGCAAGGCAAGGCACTTTTGCCTCTGGACCCATCGAAATTTACAGATGTGGTCCACCCCCATTAAATTTCAAAAGTCAAAAGATTTCAAAAGATTTCGAAACACGGGGGGCGGTGTAGCGGTCGGCTCTTGCTTTCCTGTCCAATGAAAGGCAGGTTCCTTTTGCCGAAGTCGGGAGACATTAGAAGCTTGCCACACCCGGACTGTTAAACCAATGCATTAGCACGTCAAAGCCCATTGAGGAGCCAGGCGCAATAATTGTTTTGTCCCTTGATTTACTGATCTGCATTAATGACAGAAATCGAGTTCCTGCTCTTTGCAGACGACCTGGTCCTGCTGTCGCCCACAGAACAGAGGCTGCGGCAGAACCTGGAACTGCTGGAGCAGCACTGTCAGACCTGGGCGCTGACAGTCAATCTGGACAAGACCAGAGTTATGGTTTTCCAGAAAAAAAGCCAGACCTCAGGGAAACAGGTACAAATTCACACTTAACAACAACACATTAACACCTAACAATGGGAGCAGGGCCGAATTAGGCCAGTACCCACTATTGTTAAACATACAGAAAAGAATTGTCACGAACACGGACTGAAATCCGTGTCAGATCTTATAGAAGACCCTTTGCGATGCGGTAAGAGCTGGAGAAAACAGGATGCGTGGTAAAAGGGAAAACACAGGGGTTTAATAGTGCACAAAATAATAGTGACAGTCCGTGAGACAGTGTACAGGGAAGACAAAACGGCATCCAAATCCAAATGGGTCCAAGGGCAGGTCAAAGCACAGTCCGAAAGTCCATCAACAAGGAATCCATCCTGGGACGCGACAAAGTTAAAATACCCGGGAGGGGGGAGCACACGGACAAACAAAACATGGAGGTCCAAGGGTAACGGGGCGAGATCCTCCAGACCCCGGGCTCAGGAAGCGGGAGATGTCGGGGATGAGGCCTGTGCCCTCAGGAGACGGACGTAGGGTTTCCTGGTGCTAGGCGGGCCTCACGACATCTTACCCTAATGATGAGCCCCGAGGACTGGAGGAGCTGGTCTTTAAATAATAACTCTAAAAGGGTACACCTGGGGAGCTTAATCACACGGAGAATAATGAGAGCAGTGGAGCGCCCTCTAGGGAGGGATGTCGGGCGTGACAGTACCCCCCCCTTCAAGGGCGGCTCCTGACGCCCTACACAATTAAAAATAAGGGCAATACTATCAAGAATATCACAAGCACAGACTATATACAACCAGAGAAGGAAATTCAGAATCACTATATACACAAGAGATAAAACCGGAGAATACTATATACAAGACGGTAGGGCTATCCACTCTCAAAATAGTTCCAGCGGAGAAAGAAAAAGAAAGGGAGAAACAAGATGGTCCAGGAAAAAAAAAATCCTACAATTCCTTAAAAAAAATCCACAAAAATACCTTGTCCAGCGAAACAGGAATGGATCCTGACAGGAAAACAGGAAGGGCATCTTGATGAGATCGGTGAAGAAGAAAAAAGGTCCAGATAAGGGTCCGGGTGTTCCAGATTACCGCTCGCGGGGTCTAGCGTTGGCTCATCATTAGGGTAAAATGTCGCGAGGCCCACCTAGCACCAGGAAACCCTACGTCAGTCTCCTGAGGGCATAGGCCTCATCCCCGACATCTCCCGCTTCCTGAGCCCGGGGGTCTGGAGGATCTCGCCCCGTCACCCTTGGACCTCCATGTTTTGTTTGTCCGTGTGCTCCCCCCTCCTGGGGATTTTAACTTTGTTGCTTTCCAGGATGGATTCCTTGTTGATGGACTCTCGGACTGTGCTTTGACCTGCCTTTGGACCCGTTTGGATTTGGATGCTGTTTTGTCTTCCCTGTACACTGTCTCACGGATTGTCACTATTATTTTTGTGCACTATTAAACCCCTGTGTGTTCCCTTTTACCACGCCTCCTGTTTTCTCCAGCTCTTACCACATTGCATAGGGTCTTCTATAGGATCTGACATGGATTTCAGTCCGTGTTCGTGACAAGAATATTAAAGTATTGGCTTTAGTATTAGCCATACAGAACATTAAAGTGCCCCTTTCCATTCAGCGGATGTCTGAGCCGCTGTGTCCTATCTTCTGACAGTCGCTGTTGTGAATGTCTGTAGAGTGTATCTTATTTTTAGTTCTATATTTTTATATTATATTCCCTATTAATCAAACTCTAAGAGTATGTATCGGCTTGTCCCCCCCTCCCGCCCCTCTCTGTGTACAGTAGAGCCTCCTGTCCAGCCAGCACATGTCCACAGACATTCACAACAGCGACATATCATAAAACGTTTGCACATATAGTTAAATTATTCGTTGTTTTTCAGGAAGTTAAAAAAAACACTTGAATTACTTATCCAGTCTCTCGAAATAAAGTTATTTTTCAAGCAATGCAACAAACGTCGGGCAATGTGTTTTTTTTTAATCCAACATTGACAGCCACATCTTAAATCTTGTCAGTCAGCTCTTTTTTCTCTATTTGAATTGTGGCAATTCAAACAACCTGGGATAACAAGTGGTCTCAAAGTCACCGAGCTCACAGAGCTTCAACAACAGATGACAATTCCCTTAGTTCTTCCTTAGTCTTCCCGAAATTGTCAGATTATGAGTGAATAAAAGCATCTTATTAAAAACACGTTTGCGTTTGTTTGGGAGCTATATTATGTATTTTTCATATGTAAGATATAATGATGTATTCCCGCTTACACATCGCACGACTTTAAAAGCTAGAAAAACAGGTTTCTATTCACATTATCTGGCGAGCCTTGTTTTGTCAAAGGACAGCACAAAAAAAACAGACAATACACGGGGGGGGAGGGCAAGCGAGAGAGAGAGTTTTTCACCCTCTGTCAAGAAAACCCAAATCACCCGGGGCAGAGACTCTGGGGGGATTATTGTGTGGTACAGAGCGGAGCTCAGTCAATCCAAACAAGTACAATAGTAAAGAGAGAAAAGTCAACAATTGATTTAAGGACGATCTGTCAAAGTGCAATGAAATACAATATTGTTGTTGCTGCTGTTATTGTTGTTTTTATCCTGTAAAGCGTTTTGAGAAGCCACCTTTAAAGGCGATATATACAGGCGCTGATTCCTTTGGAATGTGTTCCGCCGGGGATTCAAAAATTTTTTTATTTTTTTTTAATCGCGTATCTAAGGAAATAGCAGTATAACCTTGTTCATGCACAAACAGTGGCATGTTACATTATTAATTTGGGTGTCTCCTCTTGCCAGAAAGCTCTTAATTGCATTTTGAGTGCGGTTTTTGACTTTTTTAAAATTGCAACCCATAAATAAAGCTGATACTGTTTAGACTTTGAATTATTTTAAACTGTATTACAGCAGCACAATGCACAATGCAACGTAAATTGCAAAAATGCACTTGGAATCTGTCCAAGCCCTACTCTGTCAGGCATTTTCTTTTACTGTAACGGACACAAAAACTCCCTTGCTTTTAACAGAGCGTTTCATAATTTCCAACTACGAAAATTATTTAAAGTGTGACACTTATCATTCAACCAGAGCTCGAAATATCACAAGGATCCTCAAGAGCACAGCAAAGACTGTATTAAAAGTATACTAGTGACAAACTAGTATACTTTAGATCTTTTTTTCTGAACCAGGGAAAATCTGATCATGTTTCTCTATAACAATAATAAAAAACATTATTTTACATATCACCTTTATGTGATATCACCGTAAGGACAGCACATACAAGGGTTAATTGCACAATGGACCGCGCAAAGAAATTTAAAATAGTCTTCTTTAGGTGTGAGGGCAGGAGTGGATCGCAGAAGACATAATCAGCAAATTAGGAAAACAAAGAACAGGACAGGTGAGACGTTTATCCAGAGAGCGAGTGATCAGAAAAAGGAACAACTGTTACGCCCAGGTTTTACGCTCTCTCTCTGCTGAATGAATAAAAGCATTTTATTTAAAACGCGTTTGCGTTTGTCTGGGTATTTACTTTGTAATCTGTGGTTTATATCTACTGTATTGCTTTGAGATGCCACTTTTAAAGGTGATATGTAAAATAAAGTTTTTTTTATTGTTATAGAGAAACGTGATCAGATTTTCCCTGGTTCAGAAAAAAGACGATTAAAATCTGTAATCTTTCCACTTGTATGTCATCGGAAAATACAAGAAGTTTCTGCTTTGTGTAAGGATGGTATCAAAAAGTAATCTAAGTGGTGAGAAAGCTGTGCTCCTCAAAGCGCTTTACAGGATAAAAACAATAACAACAATAGTGTTAGGCTGGGCAAACGATTTTTTTATAGAAATACAAAATGAGATATAATGATGTGTTCCGGCTAAGACATTAACGAGTACAACCCCCCTCTCTGCGGGAGTGCTGGCTGTGACAAATTAAACCGGTTTCACAGGTATTTTCAAAGTAGAAGGGGGCGAGATTTCCAGCGAAAGACACCTCCCCCCTCCAAAACCAAGGAAGTACAGTACTTACTAGTTAAGAAAGCTCGGCTCCTCAATGAAATCGCTTTAACATGCTAATGCGTTGGTGTAACAGTCCGGGCGTGGCAAGCTTCTAATGTCAACTCGACTCGATTGGAAGACAATGAACATATTCTAGCCCTAAATGAATTAATAGCAAACATGGTTTACATAAAAGACATTTTTCCAAGAAAGTTTATAATAATACGATCTATAGTTGAAATCTGAGCCTAAATAAAAAGAAAAAGCATTTTCAGAGAGCAATTACGTTGTGTTTAATTGCTTCTTTTAATTGTGGCAAGCTTCTAATGTCAACTCGACTCGATTGGAAGACAATGAACATATTCTAGCCCTAAATGAATTAATAGCAAACATGGTTTACATAAAAGACATTTTTCCAAGAAAGTTTATAATAATACGATCTATAGCTGAAATCTGAGCATAAATAAAAAGAAAAAGCATTTTCAGAGAGCAATTACGCTGTGTTTATGTAGAATAAGTGATTAGGTCTATGAGCAATCTAATTACTTATTCATTTAAAATGCTATATAAAGTAAAGTTTATTATTAATTTGCTGGACAGAGCGGTGAACATTATTATGCATAAGACAAAGATAATGATCCTGATCAGTTTAGAAATCTGTGTACGCTGTAAGGTTTTTACTTCTTAAACTTTTAAAATACATGTTTCGAATAGAAAGAAATCCTCTTCCTGGTACAGTATGTATTGTATAGCAAACCAGCACGTCTTTTTTCTCCAATCAGAGGGGTGTCAGATGGTGTCAGCCAATCACCATTCTGAAGCCCTACCATAATCTCTGGTATGGGGAGACCCCAGAATTCTGTCCCGTAGTTTAGACAGATGATAGATACTTTTATTGATCCCGTGAGGGAAATAAAGTAAATCATTTTCATTTTAGGAAATTATTAAACGCTCGGTTAAAAGCAAAGGAGATTGTCTGTTATAGTGGACATAAAAACAAGAGTTCGCTGGCATTATATCCTAGAAGACACAGACCGGCGCCAGACCGGGAGAATGCCCGCAGAGTAAAAGAAAATGCCTGATGAACTAGGGATTGGACAGTTTCCAAGTGTTTGTACAATCGATGGAAGTGTTCAAATAAATGTGCAAAAGAAATAAACAAAATAATCATTTATTTCTTTATCATATTGACTAGCTAATGTCCTCATGTTTCTGCGTTGGGTAGCAACGGGTGACTGTTCTCAGGCGGAAGATGTAAACAGCTTAATGTTCGTGTTAAATAATTTTTTAAAATTAAAATTCATTCTATACAGCAATCGCATATTTGGGTACCGTTTCATAAAACTTTCATGCTTAAAATGTTTAGGGAGAAATGGAAGACTGGTGTGTATTTTTTCTTTAAACTACCAAGACCAGCCAGACACAGTACAGTTTACGTACATACAGTAATGTTTATGTTCCTAAATTAATATAGTTTATGACCTTCAGATGCGTTATGCTCCTCTTCTTTTTATGCTCAGCTACTAAAATTTCCCTTTAGTGGTAAAATTCCATATAAATATTCAAAACTAAGCGGATTAAAATGTGCACAGTAAAGACATTAAATGATTAAATCTTTTCACTACCAACCAATGCACCACGAGTGCCCCTGTCGGTCATTTTGGCCAGCCAATCACTTACCGCGGTGCCCTTCGGTGCCCCGCGGTGGCTTGTGGGTAGTTTACCGTACCGCGGGTTTGTACCGCGCATTTTGAATGGCTGCATCTGTATATATTGCATACACCATGGACACATAGCAGCTCTACTCATATTGAGTTTTATTCCATTTCTATTACATCTATTATTATGTAACCTTATTTTCATAACCTCAATTTTGTGATTTTTGTGTTTTTGTGATTTTTGTGATTTCTGTGATTTTTGTGAACTCGCGGAAAAGACATTTCATTGCCAGCAACTACTGCTGCACACTGTATTGTTGTGCATTTGAAAAATAAACTTTGATTGATTTTGATTTGATTTGATTTGATTTGATTTGACATACATACAGTATGTGCAAAAAGGTAACAGGCCCTGATGGCATCTCTGCCTCTCTTTAAAACAATTGCGCAGAGGAATTAGAGCATGGTGCCCTGTCTTTCAGAAGTCTGCTGACTCTCACTCTGTTCCAGCGTTGTGGAAAAAAACAATAATTGTGCCAATACCTAAAAAGCCCTGTCCCTCAGATAATAATGACTACAGGCCGGTAGCACTGACGTCTGTTGTTATGAAATGCTTTGAGAGGATTATGGTATCCACGCTGTGCTCAGAGGTGAACACTGTACTGGATCCATATCAGTTTGCATAGAAACACCAGCGGGGCACTGATGATTAAATCAACAGCATTATGCATCTGGTTCTTAAACACCTAGAGGACAACAATGCCTTTGCTCGGATGCTGTTTATGGACTTCAGCTCTGCATTTAATACGCTGCATCCCCATTTATTGATAAGCAAGTTGAAGCAAATGTCCGTTAACCATTACATTATAAGATGGTATCACTCATTTTTAACAAACCGTACACAGTATGTCAGTAGGTCAATAAAACTCTTTCTTTTGGAATCAAGATCCATTAGCACAGGTGCCCCTCAGGTCTGTGTGAGCTCTCCAGTTCTGTTCACACTTTATACAAATGATTGTGCAATCAGTAGTCAAAGCAACTTCATCTTCAAATTCTCAGATGACACAGCTGTGCTTGGCTCAAGGTACAGAGGAAACAGCTCATCTGTATAGGTCAGAAATCCATAGGTTTGTGCTATGGTGTGACAACAATAGCCTTATTCTGAATGTTAAAAAAACAAAAGAAACAGTTTTTGATCCCAGAGCAGTTGGTGATCACTCAGATTTACAGTAGTAATCCACAATGAACTTATCACTCAGGTTGATTCATATAAGTACTTAGGTGTACACATAGACAGTAACCTGTGCTGGACTACTCATGTGGAGAGTGTTTGCTCCAAAGTTCAGCAGCACTTATATTTCCTGCGAAGACTAAGAGTGTTTGGGGTTCAACATGAAGTAATGCTGCTCTTTTACCATGCTGTAATCGAGAGCATTATCAGATATGGTATAACAGTGTGGTTTGGTAATCTATAAGTTCTTTTTAAATCGCAAATTACCCGCCTCATCCAAACAGCTTTGAAAGTCATGGGAGTGAAACAGCATCCCTCCCTGCAGACAATCTTTGAAAAATCCATAATCAAACAGGCAGAAAAAATTATATCAGATCCTTCCCATATCCTCAATTCTGAATATCAACCTCTTCCTTTTGGCAAATGTTTTAGGGTTCCCAAATGTACAGTGGTGTGAAAAAGTGTTTGCCCCCTTCCTGATTTCTTATTTTTTTGCATGTTTGTCACACTGAAATGTTTCGGATCATCAAACAAATTGAAATATTAGACAAAGATAACACAAGTAAACACAAAATGCAGTTTTTAAATGAAGGTTTTTATTATTAAGGGAAAAAAAATACAAACCTACATGGCCCTGTGTGAAAAAGTGATTCCCCCCTAAACCTAATAACTGGTTGGGCTACCCTTAGCAGCAACAACTGCAATCAAGCGTTTGCGATAACTGGCAATGAGTCTTTTACAGCGCTGTGGAGGAATTTTGGCCCACTCATCTTTGCAGAATTGTGTAATTCAGCCACATTGGAGGGTTTTCGAGCCTTAACCGCTTTTTTAAGGTCATGCCACAACATCTCAATCGGATTCAGGTCAGGACTTTGACTAGGCCACTCCAAAGTCTTCATTTTGTTTTTCTTAAGCCATTCAGAGGTGGACTTGCTGGTGTGTTTTGGATCATTCTCCTGCTGCAGAACCCAAGTGCACTTCAGCTTGAGGTCACGAACAGATGGCCGGACATTCTCCTTCAGGATTTTTTGGTAGACAGCAGAATTCATGGTTCCATTTACCACAGCAAGTCTTCCAGGTCCTGAAGCAGCAAAACAGCCCCAGACCATCACACTACCACCACCATATTTTACTGTTGGTATGATGTTCCTTTTCTGAAATGCTATGTTACTTTTACGCCAGATGTAATGGGACACAAACCTTCCAAAAAGTTCAACTTTTGTCTCATCAGCCCACAGGTATTTTCCCAAAAGTCTTGGAGATCATCAAGAATTTTTCTGGCAAAACTGAGACGAGCCTTTATGTTCTTTTTGCTCAGCAGTGGTTTTCGTCTTGGAACTCTGCCATGCAGGCCATTTTCGCCCAGTCTCTTTCTTATGGTGGAGTCATGAACACTGACCTTAACTGAGGCAAGTGAAGCCTGCAGTTCTTTGGATGTTGTTGTGGGGTTTTTTGTGACCTCTTGGATGAGTCGTCGCTGCGCTCTTGGGGTAATTTTGGTCGGCCGGCCACTCCTGGGAAGGTTCACCACTGTTCCATGTTTTCGCCATTTGTGGATAATGGCTCTCACTGTGGTTCGCTGGAGTCCCAAAGCTTTAGAAATGGCTTTATAACCTTTTCCAGACTGAAAAATCTCAATTACTCTGTTTCTCATTTGTTCCTGAATTTCTTTGGATCGCAGCATGATGTCTAGCTTTTGAGGATCTTTTGGCCTACTTCACTTTGTCAGGCAGGTCCTATTTAAGTGATTTCTTGATTGAGAACAGGTGTGGCAGTAATCAGGCCTGGGTGTGGCTAGAGAAATTGAACTCAGCTTTCCAAAGATGTGATAAACCACAGTTGATTTATGTTTTAACAGGGGGGGCAATCACTTTTTTCACACAGGGCCATGTAGGTTTGGATTTTTTTTTCCCTTAATAATAAAAACCTTCATTTAAAAACTGCATTTTGTGTTTACTTGTGTTATCTTTGTCTAATATTTCAATTTGTTTGATAATCTGAAACATTTCAGTGTGACAAACATGCAAAAAAATAAGAAATCAGGAAGGGGGCAAACACTTTTTCACACCACTGTAAATTGAAGGAATGGGCAAACATACTGTAGCTGATGCTGATCCAGAGCCAGCCTCTGAAGATATTTATATTTAGAGGCAATTTGTTTAAATACAGACTAGGATACTGATGTGCCAGAGAAGTGGAAAAGCTGTTTTGTTAAGCCAGCACTATAGAATAATTTATCCTCAGTGAGATCCTGCCATCTCATAGTAGGTTTAATCAGTGTGTATAGTTACACAATTCATTTAGTTCCATCCATTTTCTAATCTCTTTATCCAGTACAGGGAAGCTGGAGCCTATCCCAGCAAGCAACAGATGCAAGGCAGAATACACAGAATACATCACAGGCAGACAATCAGACAGAAACACACACACTCACACCAGTGTCAGTATTCCCAGAAGCCAATTAACCTACCAGTATGTAGGTACCTGTATGTCACGTCCCACACTCTCCCTCGCAAACGCCGTTCCATTCCTGTCACACCCCACACTCTCCCTCGCAAATGGCGTTGCATTCCCAGAACCACTGTTTCACAATCTCATTCCTAATTGAATCACATTCCCACGTGCACTAGATTCCACAAATTCTCACTCCCGAACCAATTATCCTACCACATCCCTTTCCTTTCAGTATTTAAACTTCCCTCACACACCTACCCATGCTCACTATTGAGAAGCCTCTAGTAGTATTCTCCTGTGTGCATTTCTAAGCCTTTTGACTGATCTCCTGGTACTAAATCTTTGCGCCTGCCTTTTGACCTTTTGGATTTCATTTTTGGATTGTCTTTTGGATTTGTCTTGTTACCGGACTCATTGCCTCCCTAATCGACCAAGCCCCTGGATTTCGTCTTTTGTCCCTGTGCTACTCCGTGTTCTGTGGAATTCATGGTTACGCATAAGGATCCTCCTATTCTATCAATAGTTTCCTTGACAGAACAGTGAGCCTTATTAAAATGGATCCAGTGGACCAGAATCAACTTTCTATTCTCCAAGAACACTCCCGGAACCTGGGCCTGCTAACTACAGCAGTCCAGCAACTAGTTGACCACGTTGCACTTCCACCGCTTCCCCAACCTGCAGCTCCTGTACCTGTACCCCCGCTTCAAACACAAATTAATCTTCTACCCCCTCCCCTCCCGGAAAAATTTGATGGTGACTCCTCCAAGTGTCAGGGCTTTCTGACTCAATGTTGGATGACCTTCCACATCTGCCCAGACAGCTTCCCCACCAATAGAGAGAGAATTGCTTTTACGGTATCTTACCTCACTGGACAAGCTCTGGATTGGGCTGCACGTTTCCTCTCTCAAATCGCTCCTGAGACTGCCAACATCCACCTTTTTCAGAGGGCTCTACAATCAGTCTTTGGGCAATTGCACTCTCGCCACCTTATTGCTGCACGTCTCACTTCCCTCATTCAAGGATCTCGCTCTTTTCAGGACTACGCTTCAGAATTCCATTTTCTGGCTGCTCAACTCTCTTGGGATCACGATGCCCTGATTCACCAGTTCTGCCTCGGATTATCTGATGAACTCAAGGATCACGTGGTGTACCTGCCTCTGGACTTCCCACCACTTGAAGCCTTCATCTCTTGAGTATTTGAACTAGAGATCAGGCTTCAACAGCAGAGGTCCGACAATCGAACCCCTCCCACACCCTCCCAACTGCCTTCCTTCCATAGACTGACTTCTGAGGAGAGAGATTTCCGGCGCTGTCTTTACTGCGGTTCCCCTGATCACCTCCAAGCCTCCTGCCCCAGTCGCCCTCCCCGCTCCTATCCACCCACTGCTACAGCCAGTGTCACTTCTTCCTCTTCCAGGTCCGGACTCTTTCTCCCAGCCACCCTTTCATGGACTACAGGACAGATCTCTCTCTCTCTGCCTTTGTTGATTCAGGCTCAGAAGAGAACTTCCTACACTTTGTATTCACTTCATCCTGGAACATTCCCCGGTTGCCAGTCACCCCTCCCATTCGGCTCCTCACTCTTGATGGCTCCCCTCTCTCCCCTGGTCTGGTGAGGTGGCAGACCCTTCCCCTTACTCTCTGCATCGGTGCCACCCACAAGGAAGTCATTCAATTCCTTCTCATCCAATCCCCTTCTCACCCACTGGTTCTTGGTTTCCCTTGGTTACAGACGCACAACCCACACATTTCCTGGTCACAAAGAGAACTCACAGCCTGGGGTTCCCATTGCCTTTTGCATTGTTCTCAGCTCCTTCGGAAAGTTTCCGTCTCCTGTATTTCTCAAGATAACCTCTCCAAAATTCCTTTCCACTACTCAGATCTACACCTAGCCTTCAGTAAACAGAAGGCTCTATCCCTCCCGCCTCATCGCCTGTCTGACTGTCCCATAGACCCACAGTAATTCCAGGGGTTCTTCCCCCTAAGAGCCATGTCTATTCACTCTCCCACGATGAAACTCAGGAGATGGAGGACTATATTCAGGAATCCTTGGAATCTGGTTTCATCCGTCCCTCTTCCTCACCTGCCTGCGCCGTTTTTTTGGATTGTCTTTTGGATTTGTCTCGTTACCGGACTCATTGCCTCCCTAATTGACCTAGCCCCTGGATTTTGTCTTTTGGATTGTCCCTGTGCTACTCCGCGTTCTGTGGAGTTCACGGTTACACATAAGGATCCTCCTATTCTACCAATAGTTTCCTTGACATGTAGAGTACCTACATGAACCCATAGAGAACATGCAAACTCCCCACATACTTGAACCTGGGGCCCCAGCACTGCAGGATAGCAATGCTAACCACTGTGCCACAATTAGAAATGGGTGGATAGCTTAGTTATCTTTCTAGTTCAGAGATTTGCATGCATAATTTAATTTTGAAAGCCACTGAGACATCTGGTGCTATTAGAATACATTTAATTGTTATAAACATTTAAGATAATTAAAATTATTGATTATTTGTTCATAGAAAAATATTTTAAAATATTTTACCCTATTTTGTTTTTTACTAATTGTATTTTACTTATTTTCCAATACTCGGATTTAACGTACATTTGAACAATGACTTGAATTTAAAATATTGAACTAAGTGAGACATAACATTCAGAAATATAATCACGAATAGTTTTGTGGTATTTGTTTTGATAACACTTTGCTAAAACTGATAAAAACCTAAAGGCGATTAAAATCTATAATCTTTCATTAGGAAGTACAATAAACTCCTGATTTGTTTAACAATGGTTTAAAAAATAGATCTAATTGGTGAGAACATAGCTATCCTTAATGCTAATGAAAGGACTTAGAAGTCAAAGAAAATGATTTACGTTGCTTAATTTTAAAAACTAAATTATAAAGGTAGAAGCGATCTGTGCCTTAAGCATTCCAGGCTGCAGACGGCTCAGCTCCGCGCCTCCTCCCTCTTCTCTGACGAGCACAGTGGGCGGGTAGCTATTTTCTTAGACTGAGAAAAAGACCCGCTGATCTGCTTCATACCATAGGAAAATAGTAGAATATTTTTTTTCTTTGTGTTTATGAAATTCAAGTGTTTTAAACGTTTAATTAAAAAGTAACTTACAGCATAAGTTTACAAGCTGATCACGAGGAAGAAAAATCACCCGTTTTTGTGCGCATAAAAAGTGTTTTTAACTAAACCCATTTTTTATAGCTTTTAAAGTCATGCAATTCCTAAGTTAGGCAGGGAAATGTCATTGTTTCTTATTTTGGATTTTTTTTTCAAATAACAAAATCAGTCGCCCATGGTGCCTCCAGTTAAACTGTAGATTCTTTTTTGAAGGTGTCGGTGTGTTTTGACTATGTTACATGTGAGAGTCTATGTAGAGCGTCATGTGTAAAAAGTGTGCTGTGTTGTATATTTTTGGGAGGAATGGGGTTTGTTTAGTTTCATTATCGTTTACTTGTTTTTCTTTTTAGTGGGATTTGTACAGTATATAGGGGTTGTGTGTGTGTATGCTGTTTATTTCTTCACATTATTAATATTATTTTATGTGTTGTTATGCTTAAAACCTTGTTTTGTTTTCAAATGAGAATGTTGTTTTTCTGAACATATCTACAAACAACAATAAAAACTCTCCAGTTTACTTACTCCAGTGTTGGTGTAATGTTTCGTAGCCGTTCGGGGACGCCAAATATGTAATCATAGTGGCTCTCTGAAGGCACCAGTTCTGTAGGGTTTGGGCATTTACTGAGACAATTTTCAATTGTAGCAGTAAATCACAAAGTTGATTCTTTTGATGGCTTTAGAATCCAACCATGCGATATAACTCAAACAACGCACACACACAGGTACTAATACACGAGGATACATTTATTAATACATAGAATATGCATGTAAACCTAACAGATCTTATCGAGAGGGTTATCAGAATACAAAAGGTATATATTCAATCAGTTACAAAGAGTTACATATATCAAGAGGACATACGTTCAGTATATCATTCATTTAGACCGTTTCGTAAATGAACTTGGTTATAACTTCTACATTAGATACTCAAAACAAGTACATAACTCTTAGGAATTAAATTGATATCAACTGGTTGGGATAACAATTGAATTCTCGAGCTGTAATGCATTGAAGTTGAATACTCATCCAATCTCTGGGGATTCAGATCTCCTGCGGGCACAAAGAAACAGTTGCAGGCTGTTGCTGTCCAATCCGCGCTCTCTGGCTCCGTGCCAGGCTGTGCTGTGCGGCTTGCGACGGTGCGCTGCTGATGCTCACTGACCGGCTAGTTAGTGTTGGTTTTAACTAGCAAAGTTTGTGCACAGGAGAAAAGATGACTGTGGGTCCCAGCAAGTCAGGAAGAGGACCGGTTCGTTCCTGATGAAGAGCTAGTTCTGAATAGTGATTCAGCTGTCCACAGTTCCGACCTGTTCACGAGGCCTGCTGCTGGTTACCCTCTGGCAACCTCCACTCTAGACTCTTAGAACAAAGGAAAGTTCTGGCACTCGGACACACTGGCCGTTCCGTGGTTGTCCGGGCTGAGTCTCAGGATGGTCAGGAGGCGCGCTGCGAGAATGTCCTGCCCTTGGGAGCCTTCTGCTCCTGGGCCGTCCTGCCCTGGAATTCTCCTTTGAATTCCCTTTAGAACAGTCCACAGAATCCTCTCCAGAATCTTACTGAATCTCCCGAATCTCCAGGCCTGTGTTGCCTGTTTTTACCTGGAGGAACTTCAGCTCGTTGATTGGCTGAAAGTTCCATGGGCATCAGAGTCCCACGTGGGTTACTCAGCCCTACCAGTCCCCGATTGGTTGATCAAGGTGAGATATGAGTCACTTAGTCCTGACACTTAGTAATGCAGTCCAGATGTCCATCTGGCACTCCCTAGACAGATAGGCGCCAATGGATGACCATTGATCATGATAGCCAGACTTAGCTAAGTGCATCCCCCTTTGGGAGCTGTCCTAGGAAACCTTAAATCACCCTGCACTAATGGTCTCTCTGTGGCTGCACCACAGAGATGAACAGAGAAATGGGGCCTCATTTGGGAAGCTCAGAAACACTTAATTCTGCCTTATTATTAAGCCTCACCGCTACATTGGTAATCAACATGGATTAATAAACCATTTGAAGTAAAACAACAACCCTATAATTAACTAAAAATAACTATAAGAAGATGACATAATAATAAAATATAATAATAAATGTGAAGCAATTTTCATTATGGTCAAAAGTCAAATTGTTTCTTTCTGTTTCCCTTTTCTAGTCATTGTAGCTCCGTATGTCTCTGTTTCCCACTCTCCTTTCCTGACAGTTTCTTCTCATCTTACTTCTTCCTTCTTGACCCCAAACTTGATGCAGCTGTTATCTTCATCCTCCTCATCCACAGACACTCTGAGATGGATAATGACATGATGTTGTATATTACTGCTGAGCTGGGTGTTGGAGTGAAGAAAGATGTGGATGAGCTGTGCAGATGTTCAGCTGTGCTCCTGTCTTTTTGTCTGCAGGATGGAGGTCTGTAGACTAACAGAGAGATGCTGTGAAGATCTGGCCTCTGCTCTTCAGTCTCAACACTCCCGTCTGAGAGAACTGAATCTGAGTTACAATAATCTGGGGGATTCAGGAACGAAACTGCTTTCTGCAGCTCTGAGGGATCCCAACTGTAAATTAACAACACTGAAGTAAGTGAACTCTGGTGATTTATTTGTATTTTATTGTTTCATGTAGATATACTGAGACACAGAACATCCCCTTTTCACATGCATTAGAAAAGAAACACCTAGGAAGTACAGAACAAAAAAGAAGGATGTCATCTAGAAACACAAAAAACTATTACACAATTATATACAGTAGATCTCCCTTCAGATTTAAAAGGTTATTAATAATATCTTCGGTGTAGCATCTTCCCAGTTTAGCTGATCTTTTGCTACCTACGCATGCTTACACAGCTCCCTAGGTAAATTATCATACTTGACTGAGAAAGCTTTAGAGAACTTAACATTTTTATTATCAACAAATTATAAATACGACATTTACATTGGTGTTATTAATTTTTCCCTTGAGTGAATGGAGGGGTGTCAGCTGTCAATGAGAGCAGACCCCCCCTCTTAGGCTGGGCAAACGATTTTTTATTTTTTTTTTCTTTGTTAATATCTCATTACTGAGAGACTCAACACACATTATTTCCCATTTTGCCCATCTTTTTTACATATATGTATATGTTGTTGTTGATTTATAATTCTGTGGGTAATATTCTCCATGAGATTTCATTCATAGAGTCCTTCTTCATTTGAACACAAGGTCTGTCCAGCTTTAACCAGTTTCTAGTGATTTATTTCATGGCTGCAGTCCTGACAGTTCTAAACAAGTATCATTCTGCCTCTGAAGGCAGTTCAGCTGGTGTTTGACTCCTAATGACGATTTTTTTATATTTCTTCAAGAACCTTTCCCCCATTTATTTTCATTCCAAAAGATGTTTATAATATGCCAGGTTTTCCTCGCAATTCTTCCAACAGTTTGTGCTCCCAAATTTATAATATTTGGCTTGTAATTGGTGTTTCTTCCAATACTGAATGTATTTACTTTACTCATATTCTCTCCATGAATGTGAATTGGTGGATTTATGCAGATTTGAACAGTTTTAGAGTCTTCAATTGCTTTGAAAGTGCCAAACTCCTTTTCTCACCTGCGTCTTACTCTTGTTTTCCTCCTGTATTTTCTGATATTTTATATACAGTGGTGTGAAAAAGTGTTTGCCCCCTTCCTGATTTCTTATTTTTTTGCATGTTTGTCACACTGAAATGTTTCAGATCATCAAACAAATTGAAATATTAGACAAAGATAACACAAGTAAACACAAAATGCAGTTTTTAAATGAAGGTTTTTATTATTAAGGGAAAAAAAATCCAAACCTACATGGCCCTGTGTGAAAAAATGATTGCCCCCCTGTTAAAACATAAATCAACTGTGGTTTATCACATCTTTGGAAAGCTGAGTTCAATTTCTCTAGCCACACCCAGGCCTGATTACTGCCACACCTGTTCTCAATCAAGAAATCACTTAAATAGGACTTGCCTGACAAAGTGAAGTAGACCAAAAGATCCTCAAAAGCTAGACATCATGCTGCGATCCAAAGAAATTCAAGAACAAATGTGAAACAGAGTAATTGAGATTTTTCAGTCTGGAAAAGGTTATAAAGCCATTTCTAAAGCTTTGGGACTCCAGCGAACCACAGTGAGAGCCATTATCCACAAATGGCGAAAACATGGAACAGTGAACCATCCCAGGAGTGGCTGGCCGACCAAAATTACCCCAAGAGCGCAGCGAAAAAATAAGAAATCAGGAAGGGGGCAAACACTTTTTCACACCACTGTACATCTGAAAGGATGTAGCTGTGGAAATAAGTTAGGTATGCAACATTTATCAATTTGTTAATCTCTCATCTTAGAGTCTCATTTACTTCTTCTCAGCTTTGAATTTTCCCAGTGTTTTCCCCTATCTTTCTGTACTTTGACCTTGCCTGTTTGACCACATCTTGGACTGATCCCTCTACTTTGAGCCCTGCATGTTAAATGGCTCTCCTTCAGACTCTCCCTGGTGCTTTAATCAGTTCCTTTCAGCTCAACCCCTGCCTTTTCGATAGCGCCTCTAGTTTCATTTTTGCCTGCCTGCCCTGCTTGCTTCCAGCAGAGCAAAGCAAAGTATTATGAAAATTAAAAAATCTGTAACTTAAATACAGTAATCACATTGAAAAGAATTTGTATTGTGAAAAAAAGTAACAAAAGGAATAGTCATTTTGAGGGGTTGAGAGAAATAGCATGGGAACTTGTCTTTAAACCACATAAAATAGACGATTTAGTAATGGTCATTGGGGAGCCTAAGGAAGATCTGGAACAAAACAGAAATTCTGGAAGGACATTCTTTCTTGCTCTCTTCATCCTTCCCAAGATTAGTCAATTTCCATCTATTGAAATTTTGCTTCAGCTGATTTTCTAACTCCTTTAAGTTACATTTTAATGTTTTCTAGGTTTCTTGGTATTGAAATTACTCAACATTTTATCTTATCCCAATCCTATTGTACAATAATTTTATTTTTGATCTCCAGGGATATAGATTCCCCAATAACATTGCTTCAGAACTTCCTTTGTTTAATTCCTATTCTGAAAAGTTGCTGTAGTCTGTGATTACATCTGTGAGAACAGGAAAAGTTGAATTTCTCCTGTATATGATAACATCATCATTATAAAGACCCTGATTGTGTGCTTCTCCTGCTATATCACCTCCCTCTGTATCCTTCTGTTGTCGTATACTCTAAGAGAATAAATCAGTGGTGACAAGCATCTCCTCATCTTGTTCCCCTGTATGAATTAAAGCTCTCTAAACAGAATACCATGAGCCTGTTCTTGTGCATTTGCTTGTACATTGCATTGCATATAGCCAAGCTATTAAACCATTATGAAAACCAAATTCCCTACAAGTTTCAAATACACAAGTCTTTAATATCATGTCAAATGCTTTTTGTAGACCCAGAATTTTTCATTTTAGAAAAATGATCCCCATTATCTGTGATGAGATAAGAGAGACATCTGGGAAGTTAGATAATAATATCATGTTTTGTTTTTGTATTTTTGCAAACTATGCAGTCTAGTGGCTTGAAGTTGGCTTTGAGCCCAAATATATAAAGATGCTGCCTGTCCTTGGTCAGTAAGATAAAGGGCATGTATTTGGTTAGCTGGCTTTACGCCCAGAACATGAAAAGAACTCACTGTTGTCTAGTCTGCAACTTAAGATATAATTAATAACAATATTGGCATGTCTTTAGAATGTGTCGTAGTAACTTGGTTGCTCGGTTTAAAAGACCACCTTTAGCTACTTATTTTTTAAGTCTGGTGGTTGCAAGCCGGTCTTCCATATGCATATGAAATAAAGAGACTTCTGCTTCACAGACACCTGAACGTTGTCATTTGTATGACACAGCATCTGTAAAGAGCTTTGAGTGGAGTGTCCAGAGTGTCTGCTATATAAAGTGTAAGCTATTCTTATTAATTATTAACTACTTTTATATGTTTTGCTCAGCTTTTGATTTATAGCTTGTATTTTGGTGTGTGAGATCATTATTATTAGTTTATGATGATGGCATCTGTACATCTGCAGTAAAAATGCTTTACTACGGTGAAAAAATACTTTTTGTCTGTTCCGGTCTCACAGTTTGTTTTAGAAAATATTGGAGATGACTTGTAAGTTGTAAAAATAACCTGATTAATTACAATAAAGATTTATTGTTGTTTTTTATTGTGCAGCAGATGCCGGCGCCTTAGTTTGGTGTTATCCTGCTAGAAAGCTTTCTACATGATGTAGAATCACATGACAAGTCTTAACATTAGGATATACTGTTCACCATAAGTCTAAGGGTCTATTAGATTGAATCGTCTTAAAATACTTACAGCTATACCTGTAACATCACCTGCCAATAACTTTGCACATTAAGATGTGTCCTTCTTCATATACACTTACACCACGTACATGTAGTGTACGTGTATACAGTATGTACACCTTCATCAGTGTTATGTCAGCATGTCCAATCTTTCCAAGGACATAATATATCATCTATCCTTATCTACCTCACTATTCATCAGTCACCCCTCTCCTTGATGATTTGTAAGAGGGGTAGAATACTTGTGATGATGCCAGTTTTACTAGTTTGTTATGGTCATTGTTATGATCCCAGGATATAGGGGTTTAGCATTAAAACAATTTGGAGACTGGAGGTTTTTTTTATCAACAGGATAAAATAACGACAAAACAAGAAAATCAGGTGCAAGCCTATACACAAGTGAATACATGAAATATAAGACTGTTTACAATATTTACATACAAACACACAAAGACAGCACAGGGAAAAAGAACATGAGTGGTGCCAAAGAAAATAAAATATTAAAACCAAACTAATCTAACTAATATAGTGTGGTCTAATCTATCTAACCCAAACAAAACACAAACAAAAAGGTCTTCAGTGTCTTGGGACGCCCTAACTAACCTACACTAACTAGCAAACCTAAATACAAGGGTGGCACTCGCCCCTAACCTAGTGTGTCTAGACAGGCGAAACCAAACCTACGTGTGTGCAAAGTGTATGTCACGTGACATTCTTACCCGTTAATTTTTTCCCTGCAGGACACACAAAGTCACAATCAACAACAAATGCATAGCAGCAAAATGACAGGTGACTGATATTAACAGTGATGGGGAAAAGAGGTAACCCACTGACATACAAAAAAACTAGCTAATTATTAGGAAATAGCTATAATTGGTGAAAAAACAAGAAAATTAAGAGAAGTGAGCAAAAAGCTGGGAGGGTCAAAACTTCTGTTTTTGAACTTGCGGTCGTGGTTCTGATTGGCTGGGGGTAAGGTGGTGACGGCATCACTCATGAAGAATGGCAGAAAGATGGACCAATGACGAACAGGATACCTGTACAGAGAAAGTGAAGGGGAGAGAAAGAAACAAATACACACACAAACACATACAGGGACATAACAGTCATTGTCTGTCTGGTGTATTTCTTGTTTAATCACTATCACCTTCGTCATTTTTAGTTTTTAAAGTACTCTTTTGTCTTGATTGGACTATTATGAGCATTTATATTGTATAATATAATTTTATGGTTCAATTCCATCTACTATTTTACTTATTATTTTTTAGTATGTTTGTTCTATTTCATTTTTGTTTAGTTCATTGTCACCAGCCTTGCCCTTTATAACCTGGGGAGGCTTAGATTTGATGAAGCCTTTTAATTTTTGTCCTCATCTTTTTCCCAAACTGCTTCCATCTACAACTATATTACACCACAGCATTAACATTATATACTTCCTGAAATATAACCTCAGTTTAATTTACAGAAATTACATATTTTAGATTATTAAACATGGAACACATCTAATACAGGTACGTTTCCTATACCTAGAGGCTCAAATCTCAGTGTTGAGTGACTTGACATATTTATTGTGAATCAACTCATGACTATAGTTATATCCAAATGCAAACATCAGTCTGCTTATTTGCCTAAATTTACTACACTACATCTGCCCCTGTATTAGCCACAGACTCCTGACTAACAGCTACAGATGCCAGATAACCAACAGTGGTGAGAGTGCTGCTAGCTGACCTGTCCAAAGCCTTTGAACGTGTGGATCTGTCTAGGCTCCTGCAGCATCCAGTTGATAATAAATGATGTCCCAGGCTACTTGCCTGGTTACATACAGTAGCTGTGTCATTGGAAGAAAGCAGGAAGTTACAGCTAATGACTCTTTCAGCCTCTGGTCTGAGGTAATGTTTGTTGTGCCCCAAGAAGGTGGGGTTTCTCCATATCTATTCCTCCTCCAGATGTCCACCCAAAAGACTGTTCTGAGTTACACTCTAGACGTAGATTGTGACACTCTGGACAACATGATGTTGGGCTGTCCCAGGCTGTCCCATTGGATCAGTATTCAAGGTGATACAGTATGTTCATGTACATGGTGGCTAAGCAGCTAGACAAGTGGGTCACATTCAATAACACACTGCTGAATGGAAAAGTGTCCCAAGAAAAAATGGCAACTTTTGCAAGACATGCTTTCCAACTTTCAAAAAGACCCATAACAGTTTGATGTGCACCCTGCAGAAGGATCATTCATTTGTGTCGTAATGTCAGCTAGAAACATTAGTTTTGTAACCCATTTTATATCATGCAGTTCAGGTAGTTTTTGCCTTTTTTTGACAAAATGATCTTGATTACATGAAGGCATGCCTGCCAAATCCTTGCCACGGCTTAGCCAACAAACTCTGCTGTATGCTAATAATAATTGCTTACACTTATATTGCTGTTTTCTGGACACTCCACTCAAAGCTCTTTGATACACCGGCCACCATAGTGCACCAGTACACTCCCCATACACCAGCTCTCAGTGGTGAGGAGAGGAGAGTGATGTCGCCAGTTCAGAGAGATTATTAGGAGGCCATCGTTGGTAAAGGCCAAAGGACGCTGGGGTAACACCCCTGCTCTTTTTAAGAAATGCCCTGGGATTTTTAATTACCACAGAGAGTCAGGACCTTGGTTTTACGTCTCATCCAAAGGATGGTGCCTGTTTTACAGTATAGTGTCCCTGTCACTATACTTGGGCATTAGGACCCACACAGATATCGGGGTGAGCGCCCCCTATTGCGCCCCCACTAACACCTATTCCAGCAGCAGCCTTGGTTTTTCCCAGGAGTCTCCCTTCCAGGTACTGACCAGGCTCACACCTGTTGAGCTTCAGTGGGCTGCAAGCTGTGAGCTGCAGGGTGATGTGGCTGCTGGTATAGAGGAATGTCCTTGCACACACTGTCCATCTCCTGAAGAACAGATTGAAACTGAGTCAAGGGAGATCGAGCAATAAGAAAATAAATTATTTTCACCTCTGTAATCATCACATTATTAAGCTAGTAATTCAAAATCTTGGCACAAACATTTTCCAGATGAGTAATGCATTGAAAATCTACCGTGGGGTGGCCAGTGTGATCCGCGATGATCTTAACGAGTCTCTTTTTCCTACCATAGCAGTCATCAAAGAAAATATTTCCTTCATATCATTCCCTCTTTCCTCAAAATGATTAATAACCTTCCGATCTGTATCTTCAGCTCTTCTCAAATTCCATCTCAGTCACAGTATCTCACATGAATTGATAATGCCGTTTCATTGTTTATATCCACACACTCATCAAGTGCAACACAACATACTTTTACATTTTTAATACCAATGTCTGTTGTTTGTTAACATTTTCAGCCGTTTCACTTATTTGTCTCTTCATTGATCTAGCAGACACAGGTGAACCCTTAATTCTAGAGATGACCAACATCAGAACATATAAGAAAAGCTCTATTATATTTGCCCCATCTGTAAATTATTTTCCATGTATCACAACACTTTGTCTGACTTTGTAATTTAAAGGTGTTGCTTTGTTTTCTGTGCCTTGCTGTGGCCTGTTTGATAGACTCAGCCTTGTCCAACTCATTCTTGAAGTGTTTGTCCTGTTTTGTCTGAAAATGTTGCTGAACATTTGATGTTTGACAAACAATGCTCTCACATCCTAGAGCACAAACAATATGGTTGTTATGTTGAACACATCCATATTCTTCTCTCCAAATAAGCAAACATCTGACTTACATTTCTTCTTGCAACTGTCATTTTGAGCATTTTGTGTTTGCATTTACACTTAAGTCTGATGTTATCAGCAGCACAGATGGTGAGCTTTGCTGTGAAAACAATTTCCTAACTTCAGTACAAATAATGCAATAAATAAACCAAGTGAATCATTTTTTTCTGTGGAAAAGAACTTTCATTAGGATATATGTTGCAGAGAATTACATTCTCTGCAAAGCACAGATTTTATTTTTTATAAACTTAGTTGTCCATTAGACTTTTATTGGGCATGCCATTTTCTTTGCACATGCTGTTAAAAATCTCTTTGTATGCCAGTAATGTCATGCGTGCTGTAGGTCAACGACTGGTTTAGGGGCTTTTATTTAACACATTAACCTGAAGGTCTTTTTGAGACCTGTAATAGCCTGTTAAAACTGTGAATGTTTCAATATGAATTAGCTCATAAAATGTTTCATATTAACTCATTAGTGATTTTATTTGTACCTAAAATATTGACATATGAAATATTCTCCAATATTAAAGGGGAACTGCAATGCTATTTTTAAATTTCAATGCTATCATGAATCTGCAATGATGAGTACATTTCAAACAAAACAAAGCTACCAAGTACACAATATCATGTGCCATAACATAACCTCCAATTTATATTGTAAAAGAGATGAAATGTCAATGTGTGCATAGTGCCATACTGCCATCATTGTCTGTGCTTCAGAATGAGGCAACAGAATTTTCAATGACGCAAAAGTGTCCCTGTTACATTGTAAACATGCTTTAGAGCAAGCAAATTTTGCTACTATATTAATTTTAAATATTTTTACAAAACGTGCACATACAAGACAACATGTTTTTTTAGATTTTTTTAAGTATTGCAAAAAAGAACAATCTGTCAACCAACTAAAACACACTCATATTAATTTTCAGGTTTTGGCTTCTTGTTCGCTTACAGCGACTAGTAAGCAGGAAGGGCCAGTTTTATATCACAATCCTTGCAAACTCTTGCTCTCGCCAGTGGTGAGACCAGGAGATTCTCGTCTTCCTTCACCAACATGGCAACCATGCAGTACTTTCATAGTTCATGATTTTGTTTAATTTTAATTCTTTAAAAGTCAATTTTTTTAAAGTTGTAGCTCATGAAAATACCCAGATTTTTCCAGTGCTTTTCCAGTGCTACTCCAGTGTCTTCTACTGAAACTGGGGGAACAAAGACAGCACATTCTGCATGAAGGTTTTATAAAGCCAAGTCCAAGGTTCTTTAAAACCTCTCCACAATCTAAAATTATATAAATACTCATGGTCAGTTATAGACACACAGTCATAGTTTTATAAGCAAATAGTAAAAGAGATGTTATCTTCTGGCAGCTCAGTTATACATTTCTTAAAGATCACAGTTTGCAATCCACTTTTTTCTTTGTAGTCCATGATTTCTTTCAAAATGTGGCCTTTCGGAGAGGTTTGAGGTGCCTGAAATGTATGAACAATAAGCAGGCATAACACACACCCTCATTTCATACACCACAGCTGTCACACACCTCCCTAACTCTATCTGTAAACTTAGTAGCCGTGATATGTATTTCCTTCAGTACAACTAGTGTTATTACTGACCTGACAAGGTTTTCTTAGCCTTTCAAAATAAAAAAAATAAAATTTAAATAAAATTATGAAAATTTCCATAATTATTATCAGTGAGCTACTGGCAGTGACACTGACAAGGCAGACCCGTGCTGTGTATACACAGAGTGGCACCAGAGTGAGGAGCCAGGAAAGTTGTGTATTTGTTTTTTATAACGGAAAGTGTGTTGAGTCTCAGCATGAGTGGGATGTAATGAAGAGAGACTTGGGGTTGTTAGTGTGAGAGGTCAAAGTACGGGAGTGAGTGTGTGTGTGTGTGTGTGTGTGTGTGTGTGTGTGTGTGAGTGACTCAGCCTGGTGGCGTCCAGTGAAGATATCAGAGGCTGGAGGTGGACCTGGAAGTCAGAGCATTGACTGGTCATGAGGGGTCCAGTGACTGTCATGTGGGAGCAGGAGGCTCCAGATCAGGGAAGGAGCAGGAAGCAGGAAGGTGACTAGGAGCAGTGGGTGTCATCTCCTTGAAAGGGACCAGCTGGAGGGCATGTGAAAGATCAGGCTCGCTGAGTCCAGGAATCTGCGACAGAAGGGCTTGGCTCAGTGAGGGACCTACATTATGATCTCAGAGGACAGTGGAGTCAGTGAGCTGGAGACTCGGGACCTGAGAGTCTGCCAGCTGAGGACCCAGAGGTCTCTGAGGATGTGTGCCCCATGCTCTGGTGCCATGATGAGGGGGCGAGTACATCACCACTCTTGATGGAGAGTGCTTGCAAAAAATGTGAAAACGTTCTCCAGCAGGCTGTGACGGGTGTGTCTGGAGTGGTGGACACGCCTGTTTGTGGGGGACACTACCACTGTGACGTCACAGTATCATGGAGAAACGTGGTTAGTTTTCTAACTAACCTGGAATCTATATCAATGGTTGTTATGGTCCTCAGCTGGAGAGTTATTTTTTTCCCTAATTGTTTTCTCCTTTTTCTCTGGGTGCTGCCAATTAATATGTTAAGCAAATGAGGAAGAAGCATTTAAAAGGGGAAAATGAGACCGCAAAAGGGGGAATACTGAGAGATCAGAGATGGTGAATGAGGTTAGTTGAGTGGTGTGTTATAGGGATGGGGGAAAGACATGATGTGTGCTTTTCGTTTATGCTTTTGGTTTGGTTAGTTAGTGTAGATATGAGTAGGACACAGAAGACTTTGTTTTGGTACGGCCTCATTGTTAGGCATGACCACCTTTCCGGTTCTAGCCTATCTAGTTGTTTTTTTAGTCAGTTAGTTTGTCGGGGTGGGGGTGGGGGGTTCTTTTCTTTGTCTTTCCCCTCCCAATTGGAATACAAATGTGCACCTCTGCCTCCCTGTGTTTTTTGGTATAATACAGTTTATTTGTTTTCTCAAATATAATTGACTCTCTCTCAAACATTATAATAGTAATTTTAACAGAACTAATGTACAGTACTCTATTGACAATGGAGTTCAACTGTATCAATCTTAATGGTATTGATGTGAAATGTACAGAAGGAACCCAAGTCTAAAGATGTCCCCTGTAGCAGACAAAGTCTGAGGCAGAATTCTGGTTCATACAGACTTGTTCTCTCTTGACCTGCTGTTTTGTACTGAAGTTCAGTTTCCTGACTCGTACAAAGTGGATGCAGTCACCTCTGCCAAAGTTTGAGATTGTTTATTGCTTCACATTTTGATTATATGTTGTTATAGTTATAACCTTGCTTGGTTTTGTTTAAATGGTTTATTTTCTTCAAAAGAGAATGTTGTTTTCCTCAACACATCTACAAATAACAATCGAAATCTCCAGTTCTCTTACTCCAGTGTTGTTAATTTACATTTTCTATTAATTCAACCATGTGAAGAATAGCAACCAAATCTATAACTTTAACAAGACACCATAAAATGTAAAGCAATTTCTATTATGGTAAAAAGTCAAAGCCTATCTCATTCTATTTCCCTATTCCAACCATTGTAGCTCCGTGTGTCTCCCTGTTTCCCACTGTCTCCCTTCCTGACAGTTTCTTCTCATCTTTCTTCTTCCTTCTGGAACCCAAAATTTGAAGCAGCTGTTATCTTCATCATCCTCATCCATGGACACTCAGAGATGGATAATGACATGATGTTGTATACAGTAATACTTCTGAGCTGGGTGTTGTAGAAAGATGTGGATGAGCTGTGCAGATGTTTAGCTGTGCTCCTGCCTTTTTGTCTGCAGGATGGGGGAATGTAAACTAACAGAGAGATGTTGTGAAGATCTGGCCTCTGTTCTTCAGTCTCAACACTCCAGTCTGAGAGAGCTGGATCTGAGAGGCAATAACCTGGGGGACTCAGGAGTGAAACTGCTGTCTGAAGCTCGGAGGGATCCCAACTGTAAATTAACAACACTGAAGTAAGTGAACACTGGAGATTTCTTATTATTGTTTTATTTACATATGTTAAGACTCACAACATTCTGTTTATCACCTGCATCAAAAAGTAACACCTAGAAAAATACAAAACAAAAAAGAAGGGTGATGTATAGAAAGGATTTTTTTTGTCTAATTTCATACGAGTTCTTGTCTTTGGGCTCTTTGTAAACATATAATTACTGAGAGGTTCAAAACACAACCTTTTTAAATATATACTGTATATGTTGTTGAATTTTAATTCTGTAGGTAATTTTCTTCTTGAAATTTAAATCATAGGATCCTTACAGATTTGAAGACTAGGTCTGTGCAGCTTTAACCAGTTTCTAGTGATTCTCTCCAGGAAGCTGAATTATTGGATTTATGCCGATTTGAGATTCCTCAGTTGCTATGGGAGTGCCAGCCTCCCTTTCCATTTGAATCTTACCCTTATCTCTTATATTCCTCCTTTTTACTAATAAATAGGAAGTAGCTATGGAAGTGAGTTATGTTTGCAATATTTATCAATGTGTTTATCTCTCATCTTTGAATCTCTTTTAAATCTGGGGTGCTGTCTGTGTGGAGTTTGAATGTTCCCCCCATGTTTGTGTGGTGTTCCAGTTTTCTCCCACAGTGTTGCTGGCAGGTTAATAGGCTTCTGGGAAAGCTGGCACTGGTGTGAGTGTGTGCCCTTTGATAGACTGGCATCCTATCCAGCGTTCAGTGCTGCCTTGTGTCCAGTGCTTCCTGGGACAGGCTCTGGGTAACTGTAACCCTGAATTGGATAATTGTTTATTTACAGTGATGTTGATGGAGTTCAAATGCTACAATGCATTTATATTAGCTGAGAGTATAATCTTAAGCATAACCTTAAGCACCTGAATAACTATTCCTCTTTCAAGTGGTTTAAAGTCAGGGTTCTGTTCTATACAGTATGTCTCAAACTCTCAAAATGACTTCACATTACAAATTATTTTATATGTGTTTAATTTATTAACATTGTAGCAATTTCTTATTTTCATAATACTTTGAGTTATATTAGCAATAAAAGGTAATGTTTTAATTTAGATGGATACTTCTTCATCATTTTGCTGAGGAGCTGCCATTCATCAAAGCTGTTAAAGCTTCAAGTTAAACACAGCATTAACATTTTAAACAACTAAGATTACATTTCAGGAAGAAGTTCCAAAAAGTTCCTTAGATCCAAAGTAGTTATCAAATATGCAGGATTGCCTGGAAACAGCAAATGTGTTTTCTGTACCTAGAGGCTTAAATCCCAGTGCATTGAACAACTTTACATCTATGCATTGGAGAAATACTAGAAAGATTTATCATATATCACATCAGTTTTCCTACCATAGCAGAGGCACTGTCAGTCATCATAGAAAATATTTCATTTGTGTCATTTCCTCTTTCCTCAAAATGATTAATAAGCATCTAAGCTGCATCTTCCCCTGTAGTTGTTCCATACATGGGTTTTGGGCAGCACAGCTCTTCTCAAATTCCATCTCAGTCACAGTATTTCACAAGAATGGATAATGGCGGCACATTGTTTATATCCACACACTCATCATGTGCAACACAAAATAGTTTTACACCTTTTAAATGCCAAGGTTTGTGTTTGTTAACATTTTCAGCCATTCCACTTACAGATGCAGCCATTCAAAATGCACGGTACAACCCCGTACCATGCAAAATTATCTACAGTTATACAGCAGTACGTGATTGGCTGGCCAAAATGACCGACAGGTGGCACTCATGGTGCATTGGTTGTTAGTAAAACGATTGCTTCATTTAATCTCTTTACTGTGCATGTTTAAATCTGCTTAATATTGAATATTAATATGGAATTTTACTACTAAAGGGAAATTTTTAGTAGCTGAGCATAAAAAGAAGAGGAGCATAATGCATCTGAAGGTCATAAATGATATTAATTTAGGAACATAAACATATTATGTAAACTGTATATGGCTGGTATTGGTAGTTTAAAGAAAAATACACACCAGTATTCCACTTTCTTCCTAAACATTTTAAGCATCAAAGTCTTTCATTCGGTTACATACTGTGGTTATTTTGGAAAAGTTTTTACTTGCTCCTTCTGACTATATTAAGTTTATATACGTCATAAAGAGTTATAGTGTTTTAACCTTTTCTATGAATATTTGCGCTCTTTATTGCAGTAAAAAAACACATACTTTTTAGAATTTGATTAATGGAGTTTTTAATGAAAGTTCGGGAGGAATGAAGGCAGCCACGCTCATTCAACACAGCTGCTGCAATTCTCACTAATCCTGACGTAAGCAACCGGTCTCCATAAATATGAAACATCACCCTCTCCTCTTCCTCGTTCGTTTTCTGCATGGTTTGTTTTCGCCTAGCTCGAATCCGTGCTCCCTTCTCATGGATCTACAAATCCGCCGCTCCGATGAAGACCTTTTCTGCAGCACAGGAGACTCTCCTACCCTTCTCGTCCAGTCCACCCCCCCACAGCTCCCCTCACCTCCGTCTCATCGCCTCCTTCAGCCGCCGTGCCACATCAGCGCCGCTCATCTCCCAGCCAGTCCTCACAAGATCCATCTCCTCGCCGAAGACTGCGTTCCGCCGTCGTAGTCCCTCTCTCATTACAAACCCAGCCTTCCCGTTCCTCCACGGCAAAATCTCCAAATAACCCCCGCTTCTCTCGAGGATGTCCCTGCCGCCGCGCTTCACGCACATCGGCTCCCCCTTCTCCTGGATCATCTCTCGCGACTTCCAAACGGACTGTAGCAAGCCTCCAGAGGATACTTCGAAAACATGGCGTCCATTTTAAAAGAAACGCTTCCAAAAAAAAAAAAGCTTTGTTTTCCCTGTACTTAACTGCAGTCTACACAAGGAAACATCAACTCCCCAGCTTCCCCCGGCGCCCTCTGATGACATCACCCGCGCTGCCGCCACTCATCCCAACGTGAGGACCCCGAGGCCGCCTGCGCCTCTGCCTGTCGCATCTTCTGTCTTGTCTTGTCCTGATATATCCGTGTCTGTCTCTTCCCCCAAGCAATCCATTCCTCTGCTGAACAACTGCACCTAGCCTCTTCCACCCAGCCTCCTGCCCTAATCTCCATGCTGCCAAGTCTAAGGCTCTAGGCTCACGCCCCCCCCTTCTCCGCTTAATCTAATTTCTGCACTCTCCTCTGTCTCTACCTCCGGCGTCCAACACGGCTCAAGCTCCGCCAGCTTGGTGCCTTCGGCCCCGGTTTCTTTTCTTTCGGCCCCCGCTGCTGTCTCCACGGCCCCAAGGCCAGCTAGTAAACGACCCCCAGCCCAGCCAGCAGGCGGCCCTTACCCTCCCCCACCCCCTGGCGTCCAAGACGACTCGGCAGCCTCCTCAGTCCTTAACGCAGCCTTCGCCCCTGCTTCATTTCCTCAACAGTCTTCGGCTTCCATATCCCAAGCCACTGAGCTTCAGGCCCCAGATCCGTCAAACCCCTTCTACCACAATCTGCTTTCCGCTCTTCTTCCCTCCTCATCTTCTCCCTTCCCCGGTGTCCAACACGGCATCCGTCATCCCATGCCTTCAGCCCTGGATTCCAATCTCCCCTTTACTAAGGACTTTTCTCTCCGAACAGCCGTTCCTCTCCCAGCTCCTCCTAACACACTAAAGTTTAGTCCTCCTCCCATTCCCCTTTTCACTCCGGCAGCAAATTCTGAGGCGCGGACGTCAATCTAGCTCACCTTCTCTCTTCCTCCACTTACAACTCCGATTCTAGAACAGTCGACTGCGGCTCGATTTCAGTTACTCTCAAATCTTCTGACCCTCACTCTGCTTCAGTCCTTCGAATTTTCGACTTCTGCTTGGCTTTCAGCATTTTCCGCGACATCACGTGCTCCGCCTTTTCCCAACGTCGTCAGGAACTCGACGATTACATGCACAGCATCCCCGATCTATCCGTTCTAGCAGTTTTTGGCCGAGGCCGCTGCCCGCCTACTCCAATGGAACCAGCGCACCTACTGGGGAGCCCTCGACATTGAGCTTTACTGCCGCACTTTCACCGGCGTCCAAGCTCTTTCTTGCGACTTCTGTTCCTCTTGGACACATTCATCAAATCTTTGCCCAGATACCGTCCTCAAGCCCAACCCCGACTCCGCCCCTTCTCCCCCACAGCATCTATTCTCCCGCCAGGTCTTCTTCAAACCTTCCCGGTCCAAGATGATCGCGGTCGCCCCATCGTGATGATCAGAGGCCAACAAATTTCCAACATCTTCAATTCCCCTACACGTACCTCTCCCCTTTGTCGCTTCCTTCACATTTGCAGCTTCTGCGGTGAAGCTCATGCTTGCTCTGCCTGCCCCCGCCGGCCCTTCCATGCTCGCTCCACCTTCAGCATTCCCAAAAGACTACTGGCTTTTCCGTCTACCCCAATCGACATCCCCACTCTTGCTTTCGGCCTGCTCCGTCACCCCGACCCCTCTTCCACCCACATCTTACTCGACGGCCTTTCCTTCGGATTCTCACCGGGCCCGTGCACACTTCCTTCTTCCTTTGTCTTTTGCAAAAATTTGCAATCTGCCACCGCCGATCCCCAGACCGTTGATTCCTTGCTAGCATCCAAAGTCGAGAATGGTTTCATGATCGGCCCACTTGACTCTTCCCCATTCCCTGCATACCACATCAATCCCATTGGTATAGCGGTCCGTCTGGGCGCCTGGCTCGCTAAGGCCAACATCTCCAGTGCCGTTAAAGTTATGCCTCCTGACCCAGGCCTCTGGCACCTCTTCGGAGTTCATTGGCGGAACAAGTTCTTCGCAGTCCGCCTTACCTTCGGACGTAGGAGTAGCCCAAAACGTTTTCGGTACCTTAGCCGACGCTCTCGGCTGGATCCCGTCGAATAACTATAAGCTTCCTTTTCTCGTTCACCTTCTCAACGATTTCCTTACCATAGACCTTCCTCACACCCCACCTGCAAGAGCCTCCTCCACACTTATTTCCGTTTTTAGGAAACTAGGGGTACCCCTTGCCATGGACAAAACAACTGGCCCCTCTCATATAATCCAATTCCTCGGGATCACCCTCAATTCCATCAATTTCTCCGCTTCCCTGCCTCGCGACAAAATCGACAGGATCCAGATGTATATCTCTATCTATTCTTCTGCCAAATTTCGCACAAAGAAGGAACTTCTCTCTCCGCTCGGCCACCTCAATTACGCCATGCACCTCATTCCTCAAGGACGGTCTACCTTCTCGACCTCGCCTCTTCCGTGCCCTCTCTTTACCACCCCGTAAGCCCTTCAGCCAACTGTAAATCCGAGCTCAGGCTTTGGCAGCTTCTCTTGGCCAAGTGGAATGGCATATCTCTCTTCTATGATGACCTCCTCTCTGACACGCAGGATATCCAGCTTTTCACAGACGCAGCCCCCTTAGTCGGTTTCGGAGGCTATTACAAAGGCCAATGGTTTGCGGCCCCTTGGCCTCCTGATTTCTCTCCAATCCCTCTCGCCAACCAGTCATCGGCCTTGTTAGAAATATTTCCAATTGTCGTCGCTGCTTCTCTTTGGGGCCACAATTGGAAACAAAAAACGTTCTCATCCATTCGGCCATCCATGCAGTAGTTCATATAATCAACAAAGGAAGGTCTTCATCCCAATCCATCATGAAATTCCTCTGCCGCCTTAAATGGATTTCTCTCACACATCAATTCATCCGCGCAGCTGCTCACATTCCAGGCCACCTTAATGAGATAGCTGACTCTCCCTCTCGCTTCCAATTCAGGAACTTGGCACCAGATGCAATACCGAACCCGTGCACAGTACCTCCCTATTCGGAACTCACGTTCCTCTGAACCATCCTTTCCATCGCAATCTCCAGCTGGCCCAGCAAACTATCCTCTTAGGGATCGCCCCTCGAACTCTCAATTCTTACTGCACTGCCTGGAAGGGCTTCCAATCCTTCCACCTCTCCGTGAACATAAAATTCCATTCTTTCGACATTCTCACTGTATCATCCTTCGCTATTGTAGAAACTCACTCAAGGTACGAGCATCCACCACCAAAGTATACCTGTGCGGCATCTGCTCCTTTTCGGCACAATCTGTCCATCCCTTATCCACCCTCAAATTACTCTCCTTTCACTGGCTTTCACTGGCTTGAAAAACCACTTCCGAACCTACGAGCACCACTTACGTCAGACATCCTTGAATCCCGCATCTACGTTGTCAGGTCAGGTTACCACTCACCCTGGGTCGACCGCCCTCTTGAATCTTTATTCTTGTTAGCCTTCTTCATCTTCCTAAGGTGCTCCGAAATTACCGTTAATTCCACATCCTTCGATCCTTCTTCTCAACCCTGCTTATCCAACATCTCCATCTTATCTTCCGAGACACTGACCTTCTATCTCAAGAAAAGCAAAACCAACAAACTCAGATCCGCCACTCTCATCTATTATTTCAAACTCTGTTCCTACATAAGCCCTTACGAGCCTCTATCCCATTACGCACATCTTCGCACCTCTGCCGGAGCTTCGCCTACTGTCCCTCTGTTCGCAAATGAGAAGGGCCGTATCATGATACCCTCCTAAACAATTCTCCGGGCACTCCTTTAGATCAGGGGCCGCATCCTCCACTGCTCGCTAAGGCATACCCGAGTATCTCATCAAGCAACTCGGCCGTTGATCCTCCGAGGCTTACCATGCATACATTAAAACTAACCCCGGTATCCTCAAGCAGGCACTTTCTCTCCTCAGCTGAATTGGCCCAATAATCTTTTGTTTTTGTTTTTCTGCACTGGTGACTGGGGGTCCCGCTTGGTTCTTTTGGGGGTCCTATCCTCCCCGTCCAACGGCCGGGAGGTTGGCCCTCAGCCAAGCGGGTTACGCCAAATCTCCACATCACAATAAACGATTCTAATTTCTCCCAAGCTTTCGGCTGTTGTCATTCCTCATGAAATGGAGTTTTTAATGAAAGTTCGGGAGGAATGAAGGCAGCCGGGCTCATTCGACACAGCTGCCGCAATTCTCACTAATCCTGACGTAAGCAACCAGTCTCCATAAATATCAAACGTCACCCTCTCCTCTTCCTCGTTCGTTTTCTGCATCCCTCCTCCACCCTCTCTCCACCTTTGCAGGTACCCCATTGGTTGCATGGGGGTCCTATCCTCCCCGTCCAACGGCCGGGAGGTTGGCCCTCAGCCAAGCGGGTTATGCCAAATCTCCACATCACAATAAACGATTCTAATTTCTCCCAAGCTTTCGGCTGCTGTCATTCCTCGTGAAATAGGGAATATAATATGGAATCGCGTATCTGAAGAAATTAATAACAATATAATTATATTCATATAGCTTAAATTATCACAGTAGTACACTTTCTTTGTAAACATCTGCATCAATTTGTCTCATTCACCCACAATTAGTTGGAAACTTTTTTCCTGCCCTGTTTAGTTATAGCTTAAGGTGCCAAGTGCCATCTGACTTACATGTTGGAGATCAAGGGTTCACACCCAGCTCTCACCATGAGTTTTCTTTTAACAAATAAACATTTCTTTGAAAAACTAAAATAGTAAATATTATCGACATTATTGAATTTGTTGATATTTCTAAATATCACAACATGTTTAAAGTTAAGTGAGTTAAGAGATTAACCTTTTCTATGAATACTTTCGCTCGTTATTGCAGTAAAAAACCTTATACTTTTTAGAATCAGCTAAATAGGGAATATAATATGAAATCGCTTATGTAAAGAAATTTATAATGATATTAATTTATGGGTCTAAATATATGTATTTATATAGCTGGTAGTATTACTGTAATCCACTTTCTTTGTAAACACATTTTATTTTTAATTTGACTCATTCATGCATGATGAAGTATTATGTACACTATATTAACATGTTTTTTGTATATACAGTATATATATAAATGTTAAGTTATATTGATAATGAAATAAGAATGTGAATTAGCAAACGTGAATACTGTCAACTGTTCAACCGGTTTAATTCAAAACACTTTATTCAGTGGGGCAATTTAACAGACGCCTCAAGCCTTAAAATTAAATTGTATATATTGTAATTAGAATCGAGAATAACAAAGCGGTATTAAAAATACCACTGAAACTAAAATAATGTGTCTAGTCATTATTAACAGTATTAATATAATAATAATAATTTCAAGCTTCGTGTATCTTTTTTGGAGTCATTTTTTTATTTGGTTATCATAAGCTTCGCTTATTAAAATACCCATTTATGAGACACAAAGTTTCAGATGTCAATAACTTTGTGAATAAATGACACAGAGCCTGCAACCCACAGGTTTTAAGATCGTGAAAGATGTTTGTGTAAGCTGTACATTTTTTTAAAACTTTTTAATGAAACATCGTAAACACTTTAATTTTGTAAACGCAACTCACATCTCATACAGTACAGTCACATTCTCCTGTCTTCCCTTGGTGTGAAACGAATAAGCAGGTGGTTGAGAAAACAGCGCACCACCCACTGAGCTAAGTCAGAGAAGAGGCGGCGCCGATTCTATTTCTGACTGTTATGTCACAGTTCAATATTTTATATACATCTACTGTAAATAAAGTCAGGCGTCAGGTGCATAAACTATTAGTAATCAATGAGTAGTATTAAAATTCGCACTGTGAAAATTGTTGCACTTCCACATCTTGTAAAAACATTATTTTTTTAAGACTGTTCAAACATATGTTAAATCTGACTATCAAAAAAACCAGGGTTCACCTATTTTCCGTCTCTCCCTACTCTCTTTCACCTGCTGTGATTCGGACACAGAATAATTAAAAATGGGAACAGGTGAGGCAGGCAGAGGGAAGGGGAGGCATCTTCCCACCTCTATGACTAAAGAAAGTGTCAAAGAGAAATGGCTTGAGCAACATACAGAGCAGAAAAAGCTTGGTGCGGTCTTCTCTGCTTTAAAGGTACACTCCTTGTGGATGAATTTTCACCTTGAACATTTGCCCACCACCTAACACACAGAACCAAACTGAATACAAAATGTAAGAATAGCAATTACAAACATTAAAGAAATACATACCTGCTTTATAGTGTTATACTGTACAGTGTATTAAAACACTCTAAGGTCACTACACTGCCCACTAAACCTCTTTCCCACAATTTCACGGGGGCAAGGTCATGTAGCTGATTCACAGCTGGATACAATTTGATCTTGCAAAAATTCCGATACTGTATTTGTCAACATATTTACTAAAACTATCCATCTCAGTAATCTCACTGTGTTAGTCTCACTGTATGCCCCAGTGCCCACTCAATGTTCACACTCCCAGTAAAATAAAAATTTTATGCAATGTCACATGCACCGGGGGGAAGGAAAAGTGCCCGCGGTCATTTTTTTCACTGAGAAAGTTGATTAAAACTCATTCAAGGGGTGTGATGTGTTAGCACAAACTCTGCTTAACAGAGCCGCTTGTAAGAGCAAGGTGACTTTCTGCTGAATTAAAAAAAAAGCTACATTCTTCAAGCAAAATTAGCTGTTTGTCAATATCTGCTACTTTGCAAGCAGTACACGACTTCTCAAAAGGTACCTGTTGTCTCTCATGCAAACTCAACAAAGGTTTATTTTTTATAACTACGAAATTTGAACGCTACCTCAGGGACTCATTATAGTATTGTAGCGAATACGGTTCACGCAGGAAAATCAAAATATCGCCCCCTCCGAGCCGGGTTTTGCCGCCCGCTGTTCCAAAGCCGTATGGTTTCAAAGTACGTGTGAAATATCTTTTCTTACTCCAGTTATTAATCCAATCTATTTTACTCATCCGACTATGTAAAAAATATAGCTAAAAGTATCGCTGTAAAGGTTAAATTCCAAGATGAAAAGACAAGACTCAACGTGTTTTCTCTAACTCTTCAGTTTACAGCTTGTCCGTGGTCATATTGTAACGAACAGCAGACATACAGATGATACAAGCCGGTTGAAGCACGGTGACAGTACAGCCCTCTTTTTTCCCTCCTTTAACTTAAAGAATCGCGTGAAGAAATCCTAAATCATGAAACCATCACTTATAGTAATTCATCCAGACAAACTCACACCATAGCCAACAACAATCTATAATAATGGACTATTTTTTTATATATTTGGCTATGTAAGAAACAAAGTAATTCTCTGATCAGGGTTTGAACCGCCTGGGTGCAGCGCACTACATGACAGTCCATTGCCTATTACCACTATAAGGACAATAATAGATATATTTTTTTAATAAACGAATGTCAAATGTTTCCAAAATGTCCCCTTGTGATATTTTAGCTGCTTAGTTACACGACTCCATATTAATATTACTATCAAGAGGTATTAAATCAGTACAACTTTTATGAAATTCAAGTATTTGAAATGTTTAATTAAAACGCGGTTTTTAACTATCTAAACCATTTTTTACAGTCTTTAAAGTCACGCAATGTTTGAGTTAGGCAGGAACACATCATTGTATCTTATTTTTGATTGAATTGTTAAAAAGTAAAAAAAAAATCATTTGCCCATCGTGTTGATAGGCTGTTCTTCGATTACTGCAATTGTAAAAAAAAATAACCATTCCCCCCTCCCTTATTTAACTTAAAAGATTTCCAGTAGGAAATGCTTAAACACAAAACCATCACATGTCTATTTAAGTGTCCTTCTTTCAGCATGATGAGCAACAAGGGGTCATTGTTATGATTTCTCTATTATGATCAAATCCTTCAACTCATTCACTTGTGGTTATTTTGGAAACATTTTGACATGTTCCTTTCAACTACATTGCTGTCGATTATTGTAGAAATAGACAAAATGAAACGCTTGAAGTTTGTAATGTAGAACACTCTGAACGAGTTAAACTTTGATGCAGGACAAATACATGTATTTCCCACAAGCTATACTGTAGTGGCTTTAAAACTATACATCATCACACTGTATGCCTGTGGCACGTACTGTATGTGTTCAAGTTTTAAAGCTACAGTACAGAAAAACGAGTGTTAAGAAAAAACAGGACATTTGAATACTGGTAAAGAGCAACAATGACAACAGAGCATACTACTGAAAATGTATTCCATCCCCTGAGCAGAACTGTCTGTTTTACATAACCAACAGTGGGGTGTAACACTCTTCTATGAATTGAAGGTGTTGAAAAATGTGAATGACAAATCACCCCAAACAAAATACAATTTTAAAATACAAGCAGTATGAAATTATTTGTTGTTATTAATAAATCACTTACAGATGCAGCCATTCAAAATGCGCGGGCGATACCGCATTATTTTCCGGTAAGCTGTACGCAGTCTACCGCAAGTTACCGTTAAATACCGCAAGTTACCGGTAAATACTGCTAGCAAAATAATAGTATCCGGAATTTCCGCAAGGTGGAGCTAATAAAGCTCAACCTCTCATGTTTGAGCTGTAGCCATCAAAGTCTTTAACGAAGATATTACTAATAGTATTAATAATAAATGACCTTGGACAAGCTGTAAACTCAAAGTATTGCCCTGGTCCACATTCTTTTTTTCATTGACCGTCTTTGTAAAAGTAACACCACAGCATTTCGCAATCACGCATTTTTTTCCAATCATGCAAAGTACAGTAATTTTTGAGAATTGATTCACCATGCCTTACACATGCTCATAAAAGAGATTGATTTAGGAACATAAACATATTACCATACGCAAACTGTACTGTATACAGTATGTATATGTATATTTAATGTCTTAACTGTGCCCGTTTAAGTATTGAATATTTATATGGAATTTTACCACTGAAGGGAAATCTTAGTGCCTGAGCATAAAAAGAATAGGAGCATACTGCAACACGTGTGAAGGCCATAAACGATATTAATTTTGGAACATAAACATACAGTATATGGCTGGTCTCTGTACTTTAAAGAAAACATACACGAAACATGGTTTCATTATGACCAGAATCGGTCTTGAGATATTTTTAACTTGATTTACAGTATTTGAGAGGTATGTATATGTTTCTAGGTTTATATTATGCATTTCATACGGTTACTTACTTTTGAGCAACTGATAAGAAGCGCAAAACGGTATGCCCAGGGCGTTTTAGTTTCGTTTTGTGCGGGGACTGCTTTAACTATATCGCCGTGGATTGATTAGAGATATCAAGTACATACAAGTCATTTTTTAAATGTTGTAGTTTGTCTTGTAAAAATGTTACGAGACCATCATCTGTCAACAATTACACAGGTTCTGTTTCCATATTGCGGATTTTGGTTACGTAATATTATTTTCTAATTTAACGTTGTGAATATATGATTTGGGCAAACAGAGCCGCAAAGAAGAACATTATGGGTTGTTGTTTTTTTTTGCAGTTTTATCTAGAACAAGCGATGCTTAAACCTTTGTCTGATTCTTGTGAAACTATCCACACGACAGTTACCCACAGTAGGAGTTGACTTCAGTGATGTCACTGATGGGATGTTTCTAAAAATCCATCCTCTGTAAAACGTCTTCTCTAGTTGTCCTGCATATGTATTCGCTAATGAAGCTGTGTGTTCTGAGCCTGGATCTCTACATTTCTGTATGAACCAGCTTAGAGGGCTAAAGACAGCTTGTGTTTAAATTGAGTGTAAGGTAATTAATGCTTCTAAAGTCATGGTCAGCATTTATTATTGTACTGTGCTGTAAACTTGTTCTGTGCCTAGTCACATTATTTTATAGCGTTTTTATAGCGTTATCAAATCTGGTGGCACTGTGTGTTAGTTTCCTGACTCCCATGTCACATGTTCTGTGATTGAATCCCATGGAACTACTGTACAGTATCACTTTATTTTTTAACAAACATTTCTTTGAAAAAATGAAACGTTTCCCTTGGTCAGAGATTAAATAAAACCTCACTCGCACCAAACAAATTTATATTTCTAAATATCACAACATGATCGAATTTAAGTCTTTTTAATAACAATGAATAGTCACCTATGCGTTACAAAATAAACATTTATATTGATTTGAATCGCGTTTTGATTTAAATCGTAAATGCATGTTTAAATATATGTGTTTAAAGGCGATATACTGTATAAAAGCGCTGATTCTTATGGAGTGTGTTCCGCCGGGGATTCAAAAAATTTATTTTTTTTAATCACGTATCTAAGGAAAATTGCAGTATAACTTTGTTAATGCACAAACAGTGGCATGTTACATTATAATTTGGGTGTCTCCCCTTGCCAGAAAGCTCTAAATTGCATTTTGAGTGCGGTTTTTGACTTTTTCTAAATTGCAACCCATAAATAAAGCTGATAAAGCTTAGACTAACTGTATTCTAAACTGTATTACAACGTAAATTGCAAAAATGCACTTGGAATCTGTCCAAGCCCTCCTACGAAAATTATTTAAACTGCGACACTGATCATTCATCTCTAAATAAACTTTATTTTATATAGCGTTTTAGGCGAATAGGTAATTAGATTGCTCATAAACCTAATCGCTTTTTCTACATAAACACAGCGTGATTGCTCTCTGAAAATGCTTTTCCTTTATATTTAGGCTCAGATTTCAACTATAGATCGCATTATTATAAACTTTCTTGGAAAAATGTATTTTATGAAAACCATGTTTGCTATTAATTCATTTAGAGCTAAAATACGTTCATTGTCTTCCAATCGAGTCGAGTTGACATTAGAAGCTTGCCACTCCCGGACAGTTACACCAACGCATTAGCATGTTAAAGCGACTTAATTGAGGTGCCCAGCTACCAGTTAACACTGTACTTCCTACTTTAAAAATACAGGTGAAACCGGTTTAATTCATCACAGCCAGCACTCCTGCAGAGAGGGGGTTGTACTCGTAAAGTAGAAGCAGGCGAGATTTCCAGCGAAAGACACCTCCCCCCTCAAAAACCCAGTAAACAGCAAGGCTTTATGTTGAAAATTGAGGTGGATTTTGTTTATGATAAAGAGGAGAAACTGGGATGGGAGGAGAGTTTGGTTTTGCATAAGGGGCGGGATTATGATAATTGGAGGAATTTGCGAGAGTATAATGGTTTGATATATTTGATTTTGTATTGTGGTCGTTATCTATGTTTTTGGTTGGTATTATGTTTATATGGTTGTTTTTGTTGGTTGGTTGTTATTATGGTTATTAATAATACGATCTATAGTTGAAATCTGAGCCTAAATAAAAAGAAAAAGCAAGTGATTAGGTTTATGAGCAATCTAATTACTTATTTGTTTAAAACGCTATATAAAATAAAGTTTATTATTAATTTGCAGGACAGAGCGGTGAACATTATTATGCATAAGACAAAGATAACGATCCTGATCAGTTTAGAAATCTGTGTACGCTGTAAGGTTTTTACTTCTTAAACTTTTAAAATACATGTTTCGAATAGAAAGAAATCCTCTTCCTGGTACAGTCGCATGAAGAGACAGGCGAAACAGCCCTACACAGCCCTGTCGCAGTACACGAATATAATCATATCGTTATTAAATTCTTTAGATATGCGATTCCATATTATATTAGCAGAAAAGCTTAAACTACCACTTTTTCACACGCTATTTCACATGTTAGTTAAATTTAATTTATTTATATATTATATATTTATATCTCTGACCAAGGGAAACGTCTCATTTTTTCAAAGAAATGTTTGTTCACAACGGCGACTGTCAGAAGATAGGACACAGCGGCTCAGGCACCCGCTGAATGGAAAAGGGGCACTTTAATGTTCTGTATGGCTAATACTAAAGCCAATACTAATATTCAATACTTTAATATCCTTTTCTGTATGTTTAACAATAGTGGGTACTGGCCTAATTCGTCCCTGCTCCCGTTGTTAGGTGTTAATGTGTTGTTAAGTGTGAATTTGTAGCTGTTTCCCTGGGGTCTGGCTTTTTTTCTGGAAAACCATAACTGGTCTTGTCCAGATTGACTGTCGGCGCCCAGGTCTGACAGTGCTGCTCCAGCAGTGCCAGGTTCTGGCGCAGCCTCTGTTCTGTGGGCGACAGCGGGACCAGGTCGTCTGCACAGAGCAGGAACTCGATTTCCATAATTAATGCAGATCAGTAAATTAAGGGACAAAACAATTATTGCGCCCGGGTCCTCAATGGGCTTTGACTTGCTAATGCGTTGGTTTAACAGTCCGGGTGTGGCAAGCCTCTAATGTCTCCCGACTTTGAAAACCAAGTAATAACTTAACTATATGTGCAAACGTTTCATATGTTGCTGTTGTGGATGCCTGTGGAGTGTATCTTATTTGCCACGCGCCTTCCCCCTCTCTTTCCCTCAATTCAATTCAATTCAAGGTGTTTTATTAGCATGGCAGATGGGTTCAATCAGTGTTGGGTATTTACTTTGCTTTGAGATTCCACTTTTAAAGGTGATATATAAATTTTTGACTAAAATAAATTGATATCTTTGTCTTCTAAGCTCTCTGTGTACAGTGCAGCCTCCTGTCCAGCCAGCACATGTCCACAGACATTCACAACAGCGACATATCATAAAACGTTTGCACATATAGTGTGCAAAAATGCACTTTATTTACTAAAAATAAGACAGAGATACTGTATCAATTTATGTTGATTATGATTAAAAAAACACATATAATTAAACACGCGTTTGCGATTTAAATCAAAACACGATTTAAATCAATATAAATGTTTATATTGTATCGCATACTGTCCAGCCTCCATTTCTCTATAAAAATTTACTCTATTACACACACACACAATAGAAGCAGGAAGCAGAAGCAGGGACCGTTGTCAGAAGGGAAGAAGGTGACTATTCATTGTTATCAAAAATGACTTAGAATCGATCATGTTGCGATATTTTGAAATATAAAAGTCAATTGATTGTCCATAATATCGCTATTCTATTTTTTCGAAGAAATGTTTGTTAAAAGAAAAGTCCAGTACCAGCTGGATTTGAACACACAACCTGCAAGTTGTTAATCAGGCACGTAGACCAGTAGGCTACAAGACAACTCGCATGAACAGGGAGGCGAAACAGCCCTACACAGCCCTGTCGCAGTACACGAATATAATCATATCGTTATTAAATTCTTTAGATACGCGATTCCATATTATTAGCGGAAAAGCTTAAAACTACCACTTTTTCACACGCTATTTCACATGCTAGTTAAATACTTCAATGCTTGAAATGTTTAGGGAGAAATGGAATACCGGTGTGTATTTTTCCTTTAAAGTACCGATTCCTGGAATCTGACTGGCTGACACCCTTCTGAAGTGGTTCCATAAAATCTGGTATACGGAAAAGAAAGCATTGATAAAAAAAGCCTGGATTCTCATGTATCTCATACAAGTATCTTTTAATACAGTCTTTGCTGTGCTCTTGAGGATCCTTGTGATGTTTTGAGCTCTAGTTGAATGATAAGTGTCGCATTTTAAATCATTTTCGTAGTTAGAAATTATGAAACGCCCTGTTAAAAGCAAGGGAGTTTTTATGCCCGTTGAAGTAAAACAAAATGCCTGACAAAGTATGGCTTGGACAGATTCCAAGTGCTTGTACAAATGTGCTAAAGAAATTATACTTTGAGTATACAGCTTGTCCAAAGTCATTCATTATTAATACTATTAGTAATATCTTCGGTAAAGGCTTTGATTTATAAATATTTCTGATAAAGGTAGGTTGTGTACTTTTGTCCAGCTGAGCAATCTTGCTTTCATAAAATATATACGCGATTCAATATTATATTCCCTTTTAATCAAATTCTAAAAGTATGCCTGTTGACTCCAGTATCTCTTTAGTTAAAGACTTCGATGCTTAAAATGTTTAGGGAGAAATGGAATACTGGTGTGTATTTTTTCTTTAAAGTACCAAGACCAGCCATATACTGTATGTTTATGTTCCAAAATTAATATCGTTTATGGCCTTCACACGCGTTACAGTATGCTCCTATTCTTTTTATGCTCAGCTACTAAGATTTCCTTTCAGTGGTAAAATTCAATATCTACAACGGGCACAGCAAAGACGTTTACTGTACGACAGACCAACGGACCATGAGTGCCCCTGTCGGTCAACCAATCACGTACTGCGGTGCCTCGCGTCATCTTGCGTCACAATGCGCGACGCCACCTGCAGTACGTGTCTGTAATGCGCACTTTGAATGGCTGCATCTGTAGCTTCAAAAATGCTGTGATATTTAGAAATATCAAAAAATGTGAATATAGTGTCCATAATATTTGCTATTTTAGTTTTTCAAAGAAATGTTTATTTATTAAAAAATAACTCATCATGACAGCTGGGATCAAACCCCTGGCCTCCCACATACAAAGCACACACCTAACCCATTAAACCAATGTGCCAATTAACACCTTAAACTGTAGCTGAAAAGGGCAGGCAAAATGTTTTCACGTAATCACGGGTGAAATGAGTTAAACTGATGCAGACATTTACAAAGAAAGTGGACCACAGTAATACTTTGAGCTTACAGCCTGTCCAAGGTCACTCATTATTAATACTATTAATAATATCTTCTGTATCGCATCAAAATTGGAACATTGGAAGTGTATGAGGTGATACACAACGTATTTGCTCTATAACTCTTCAGTGTACAGAATAATTTCTGCAGTTACACAACCTCATCTCATCATAGTAAACAACAGTCACTGGCTTACTTAAAGGTGTAACACATCTTCACTGTCATGGTACAATTTCATACTGTTTTCCGTTACCACTATAAGAAGAATACAACCTTTAAAAAAAAACAAATGTCAAAATGTTTCCAAAATGTCCAAAATATGTTTCCAAAATATTTTACCTGCTTAGTTAGACGACTCCATATTAATATTACTATCAAGTGGTATTAAATCAGTACAACTTTTATTTTTTACAACAAGTGGTGTTCTTACTACTTATTCTTAAAAAAGGATAAAACATTATAACTTTTTATGAAGCATAGAATATAAACTTAATAATGTTAGAACAAACACGTTAAAACCAGAACCCATGTAAGTTACCAAGTTAAAGACTTTGATGCATAAAATATTTATGCATAATTAAAATATTTACGATGAAAGTGGAAAGTTGTGTACTTTGTCCAACTGAGCAATCTTGCTTTTATAAAATATACAGACTTTTTAATGTTTAATTATTAACATGCTGTAATACACAGTTTACAATTATTAAAAATCTAAAGAGTATACAACTTAAATTCTTAATTGGAAAAAGATTGTCCCTCAGCAGTGACCGGGATTCAAAACTGGGCGTTTTCTGGCACCAGCTCAAATGCTGTACATGAGATGTTAAGCTTTTTTAGCTCCACCTGGTGGTTTTACAAGGTGCTTCCGGATACTATTTTCATATTTTAATTTCCATGCGGTATGATGCGCCACGCCCACTGTGTTTTGTTGCAGCATGCTCTGCACTTTTTGAATGGCTGGATCTGCATATTAAAGGGGAACTGCAATGCTTTTTCACATTTTGGGATTATAATGAATCTGCAATGATGAGTGCATTTCAAATCATAAGGAAACTACCAAGTACAAGATAACATGTATCATAACAATCTCCAATTTTTATCACAAAACAGACGAAGTGTCAATGTACAGTATGTGTAGTGCCAAATTGCTATCATTGTTTGTGATTCAGAATGAGGCATGCTTTAGACCAAGTAAGTTTTGCTACTATGTTAATTCTAAATATTTTATTGAAACTGATACATACAAGCAAACATGTTTTAGATACTTTTAAGTATTGCAAAAAGTGAAACCTGCCAACCAACTAAAACACATTCATATTTATTTTTATTTCATTTCTTGTTCACTTGCAGCGACTAGTGAGCAGGAAGGGCCGGGTTTATGGTGCAATTTGCCCAAAATCTTGCTCTCGCCCTTGGTGAGACCAGCTGATTCTCGTCTGCCTTCGACAACATGGCAACCATGCAGTACTTCCACAGAGTTCATGATTGTGTACTTAATTTAAAATTAGAAATTTTGTGATACTATCAGTTTATTTTGTTACGGATATTTAAAACCCAGTCTAAGAATTTGGGACTGCAGTTCCCCTTTTAGATCTGAGTGAGGTTTGGATCAATATTGCAGGTGGGGTCATGATTTTGTTTGGGAGCAAGTGGGATTTAGTTCCACACAGGGCTACACACTCAGATACATCTTTCTAAAGTCCTCCTCATCTCAGTGTGTCTCACCTTGCCCAGTAATAAAACTGTGATGAGAAATATAAGATACTTGATCTTGTAAGAAAAGCTTCCCCTCTCATTTCCTTGTTTGACATGTTTAATCCTGCTCCTCACTCTCTTGCTCATCTTTTACTTTGTCCCTTCCTTTCTCTTGTCTGTTCTCAATCATTCTCTTCACAACAGTATCTGCCAAACATAACAAACAAACATAATCTGCCAGGTGTTTGTCCATTAATTTCTATACAATGTTTTTTAATTTTGTTTGATTATTCCACAGTGTTTGCTAATCCAACTTATTTGGTGCAGTATGTAGTCATCTAGTTTAGCTTTTATAATTTGACCTTCCATGTAATAAAAATCAGACTTTATGGTCTATAATTGCTTGGTTCAGTTTTGTTATCCATTACGTGGATTGGCACTACATTTCCATTTGTCCAGTCCCTGGCTTTAGTGTATGTTGGAAGAGTTGTGACAATGGCTTCTGAATACATGTACTCTGACATAATATAATATGATTTAAGCATTAATATTATTAGTCATAAACACTGTCATGCACAAATCTTTAAATAAATAACAATAATAATAAAACAATGACAATCTGCAAGAGTTCAATTTTTAGATACATTCATTGTTTTTTTTGTTCTTACAGTACCTCGTGAATGTAAGCCTAACACTGAAGAAGATTCCTTAGCGAAGCAAGGTGGCAGAATTCCTTATCTTTAAAAAGACAGAACAAACTCCTCCAGATGTTCATCAAACACCACAGTCTGCAGACCTGCTGATCAAACCCCTCTGAGTAGACTGTGTGAAGGACTGTGTTTCCATTGTGCTCTAGTATATGTGGAAGGTAGAGACAGGTCTCTCTCCTGCTCTGGATCTGGTCCAGTGTGTAATTGGATGAGTATGAGTTTGTTTCTTATCTCTAGAATTAAAAAAGATTGTATCTTAAATATATAATTAGTTCTGTTGGTTTGCTATGCACATTTTGTCTTAATAAAATTGGATTTTGCTTACCTGCAAGTTTTTATTTTGTGCAGTTAATTCCTAGGAAGATGGCATGGTAGCACACTGGTTAGTATTGCTGCCCAACAGCACTGGGACCCTGGATTCAGTTCTGGGATTCTACTGTATCTGTGTGAGGTTTTTATATTCTCTTCATGTTTACATGGGTTTCCTCCAGGTACTCCAGTTTTCTCCCACAGTCATGTTCGTAGATTAATGGGATTCTGGGAAAATTGACTCTGGTGTGAGTGTGTATCCTGTGATGGACTGGAGTCCTGTTCCGATTGTACCCTGTCTTGTGCCTATGGATTTCTGTGATAGGCTCTGGCTCCCTCATACATTTTCAGTAATAAGTCTCTTTCTATATGTAGAGCGGAAGAGTGTGTATGAACAGTTTGTCTATATGAAGGCATCACTGCAGGGACGTGGATTTGGACTGACTGTGTATACTGACTGTGTAAACCGGGTTCACTCTGGGTTCAGCTGGTACTAGTGGGTTGAACATGTATTTTCTGTTTTTCCAGTAGAAAGGTACTGCTGTTTGTTCTGTATGTCCATGTTGCACCTGAACCAGACATAGCGCAGAAAAGGAATGCACAAACACTTGCAAAAGCTTAAATATATAGAACAATCACAGATAGCTGTGTGCTACAAAAGAACATGTGAACATGCATATTTTAATCATAATTGAATCGAAAAGTGTTAAACATAAACATATTTTAGATTTTGTGTAGTTGCTAGCATTGAACTGTGTGTTAGATACAAGATGAATAGAAGGAATAGGCAAACATACAGTAGATGATGCTGATCCACGGAGCCAGCATCTTAAGATGTTTGTATTAAGAAGCAATTTGTTTAAATAACAAACTAGCCTGTGGATACTGATGTGCCAGAGAGGTGAAAAAGCTGTTTTCCTAAGCCATCACTTTAAAATGTATCCTCAGTGAGTAACTGCTGCTACAGTATCTCATAGTGGTTTTCTAACACTGTGTTTAGTTACACAGTATCTTTAGTTCCATCCATTTTCTAATCTCTTTATCCAGTAGAGGGGAGCTGGAGCCTATCCCAGCAATAACAGATGCAAGGCAGGATACACCCTGGACATAACACCAGTCCATCACAAGGCAGACACACAACACAAACACACATTCACACCAGGGCCAATTTATCCAGAAGCCTATTAACCTGCCAGTATGTTTGGAGTACTTGAGGAAATCAGATCCCCTGAGGAAACCCATAATTTGCATGCATAATTCAATTTTGAAAGCCACTGAGACATCTGGTGCTCCTGTTTTATTTCTGAAAAAAAGATACAAAAAGCATGCTAACCAGTGTGCCAAACCTGTTATTTAGGTAATACAAGTATATATTTATAACAGTAACATTGTTCAGCATTGTTATTAATGATTGTTTAGTTAGAAAAATATTCCAATTATATTTTACCCTAATATATTTTACTGACATTTTTCTTTATTTTAAAATTTTGTATTTTACTTATTTTCTGATACAGTACTCAGATTTAATGTATATTGGAACAAAGTCTTGTAAATTAATATTTTTTTCAAGATGTGGAAGAAGGGCAACAATTCATTACAGTGAAATTGTTAATATTCATTATTGATTACTAATAGTTTATGCTAACACGTGCCTTTTGTATTTAGATGTATATGAAATAGTGAACTAAGTGTGACATAACATTCAGAAATACAATCGAGAATCACTTGTGGTATTTGTATAAATGAAACTTTTCTAAAATGTATTAAAAATATTAAAATCGATTAAAATGTATAATTTTGCCATGTGTAATGTCACGAGGAAGTACAATAAGCACCTGCTTTGTTTAACAATGTTTCAAAAATAAAACTAACTGGTGAGAAAGCTATTGAAGTTAAAAGAAATGATGTACGTTGCTTGATTAATTTTACGCAGATACGCTCGGTGCTGTAAGCGATCCAGGCTGCAGATGGCTCATTCTGTATTACTGAGCTCCACACCTCCTCTCTCTCTCAGTTCTGCCTCTTCTCTAACGGAGCTCAGTGGGGGGGGGGGCGCTATTTTCTCAGAGACCTGCTGATCTGCTTCACACCACGGGAAGACAGGAGAACGTGATTTTTCCCGTATGAAACGTATGTTATGTTTACAAAATTAAGGTGTTTAAAACATTTAAAAATTAAAAAGAACTTACAGCATACACAAAGATTCTAAGCTGATCACGAAGAAGAAAAATCACCCATCATAAATAGGCATTTTAATAAGAAAGCAAAAGTTCTGAAAACGTGAGAAAACAAATGACCCTAAAAAAAATACAAGATGTTTTAAATTTTTCTTTATTATTAATAATAAATTAATATTGTTAATAATGATCAGATACATTATTATAGTTCAGTTTCAGTTGTCTTTTTAATACCACTTTGTTATTTTCGATTGTATTTATTATAATTATAGTTTCATTTTAATGCTTGCTGTTAAGGCTTGTTTTAAATTGCCCCACTGGAAGAATTAATATTTTGAATTGAACCGAACTAAACCAGTTTAACTGTTTTTTTCTCCCACTGTTGACAGTATTCACCTTTGCTCATTCATGTTTCTATTGTTATAATTTAACATTGAATACTTCGTGATATAAAACAATAAAGTCAGTATAGTGTACATAATATTTAGGATTTTATTTTTTAAAAAGGAGTTTGTTAAAAGAAAAACTTGTACCATAAGCAAGAATAAAACACAGACCTCTGGGGGGAGAGTAGCTCTCCAAACCCATTGGTCCAACACACCACTCGGAAAGACAGCTGAAACAGACAGGTCAGAATGTTTCCAAAGTAATCACAAGTCAATGAGTTGATGCAGATGTTTACAAAGAAAGTGGAATACGGTAATACTACCAGCTATATAAATATATTGCATTTAGATCCTTAAATTAATATTGTTTTAATGTCTTTAGTTAGTTAGTTTAGTTAGTTAATATTTCATATTATATTAAGCAGACTCTAAAAAGTCCATGTTGAAATAACGACAGCAAGTATTCATAGAACAGGTTAAAACATTATAGCTTTTTATAAAGTATATAAACTTAATATACTGTAGTCAGAATGAGCATGTCAGAACCTTTCCAAATAACCACAGCAAGTGACAACAAGTTAACAACTTTAATGCATAAAATGTTTATGAAGAAAGTGCAATCCTGTTGTGTATTTTTTAATTTTAGCTACCACTATCAGGAAAATACAGTATATATACTACACTATATTATATAACATTTTTTTATGTACATGATATTCTGAGATCCTCTAACACATCTTCATCCCAAATGGACCATTACAAGCAAACAGATATCCTGTCTTTTTGTGTGCAGATATATGTTTTTCTTTACCTCCCTTTTTGGACTGCTCATTTATATCTCCTGATGCTCTCTGTAGTCCACAGTGGCAACGACTGCTGCTGTTGGCCAGGCATTGATGTCAACAGCATTCATCAGATGCTTCAGCCTTTTATGCAGCTATCTGAGCTGGTACCTGCAGAAACATGGTCAGGCTCCACAGCTCCTGGTTTATCATGGAACAACCCATCAGTCTGGGGTTCCTGATCGATTCGCTGGCAGTGGGTCTGGAACAGCCTTTACACTGACAATCACTGGAGTCCAGGCTGAAGATACAGGAGGTTATTACTGTCAGCAGAGATTTAGCTATCCTTTCACAGTAATACACGTCTGTACAAAAATCTCTACAGGAGCTCTCCATGAGCTCAGCAGGATCCACAGAGGTCTGACTGAGAATAGGTGCTGAGCTGCAACAATTGAACTGAACAGAGATGGGTTTGTACATCATTTATATACTGTATGTATTGTGTACTAAGCACACAGAATGTGTAGATACTCTTATGTTATTAAACCTAAAAGGCTATGACATTTTTTAGTTTCTTAATCATTTATAAATGTTGTGTTATGAAGACAAAGGAAAAATGTGTACATTTATGTAAGTATTAAACTTAACAGGCTATGAAACAGAAAATTACAAATACAGTTAATTAACATTGTAACTAAAAAATACAATTAGATAAAATATATAATTGTTATCATAACTAAATTTAACTAAATAACTAAATTCTATACGCTGGAAAGAGTACAAAAATGAATGGAGTGGGTGTGATAGTGTGCAAAGACCTAGCAGACAAGATAGTGAGGGTGGTTAGACACTCAGACAGGATTATCAATGTACAGGTGGCTTTTGAGAGTGGGTTGTGGAATATCATCTCTGTAAATGCATCACAGGTAGGAAGACCACAGGAGGAAAAGGATAGCTTCTTGGAAGATCTCGAAGAAGTGGTTAGCAGAATCCCAGGAAATGAAATGGTGGTAATTGGAGGAGACTTCAATGCACATTTAGGAGAGAAATGCCCAGATTATCCAGATGAACATGGTCAGAGAGGGCTAGGAGAGAGAAATGAAGAAGGAGCAAGGCTACTAGAAACACTCCAAGCTCTTGAATTGTTTGCAGTGAACACAGGGTTCACGAAGAATTATGAGCAAAAGGTGACATACAGGAGTGGAGGCCATGATACCCAAATAGACTACATATTAGCGAGAAGAATTGATAGAGCGAAAGTCCAAGATGCTAAAGTCCTGCCCTATGAGGCTGTTACCAGACAACACAGGCTACTGGTGATGGACATCACAATATTGAAGGAGCGAAGAATAAGGCAGAGGAAACACCCAGCACGAACAAAAGTGTGGAAACTGAGATAAAACAAAGTAGATTTCAACAGGCTGGTGATAGAAATGAAAAACAACACAGAGGAAACAGAGGAGCCTTCAGTTGAAGAAGAGTGGACTGAGATGAGCCACATCCTAGAAGAGGCTGCTACCAGGGTTTGTGGAAAGACAAGAGGAGGCAGACCGAGGGAAAATGAAGAGTGGTGGTGGGATATGGAAGTTCAGGAAACACTGAAGGAAAAGAAAAAAGTATACAAGGCACTAAAAGATGGCACTGGAGAATTACAAGAATATAAGAGACTAAAGAAGGTAGCAAAAAGAAGTGTAGCAAGAGCAAAGGAAAGAGCCTGGAAAGAATGGTATGAGAAACTTGAAACAAAGGAAGGAGAGGACCAAATCTACAAGATTGCTAAACATAGAGCGAGACAGAAAAAAGATATTATCCGGGTGGCAGTACTCAAGGATGGAGAAGGCAGAGTCCTGATTAAAGAAGAACAGATCAAGCAAAGATGGCTGGAGTACTTCAAAAATCTGTTAAATGCAGAAAATGAGAGGGAGAACCTAGTGGAGGCAGACGTAGTGTGTGGACCAATCCAAGAAATTTCAGTAAAGGAAGTGACAGAAGCTATCAAAGAGATGAAAGTGGGCAAAGCAACTGGACCATCAGGAATAGCAGCAGAACACTTTAAGAACCTCGACGAAGAGGGGATTCAGTGGCTGACGAGATTGCTAAACAATATTGCAAAGAAAGAGAGAATTCCAGAAGAATGGACAAAAAACAGTATGGTTACCATCTACAAGGAGAAAGGAGGCCCAATGGAGTGTTAAAACTATAGAGGAATAAAACTTCTGGAACATGGATTGAAAATCCTGGAAAAAATTCTGGACAAGAGACTCAGGAAGATAGTCAGGATCCACAACTCACAATTTGGATTCTCAGCGGGGAAAAGCACAACAGATGCCATTTTTGTGATGAGACAGTTACAGGAGAAGACACTAGAGAAAGGGAAAAAGCCGTATGTGGCCTTTCTGGACTTGGAGAAGGCATATGACCGTGTGCCCAGAGAGGTGGTGTATTGGTGCTTGAGGAAGAAAGGAGTACCAGAAAGCATGGTGAAGTTAGTTCAAGCAACCTATAGAGATGCAACTATGAAGATGATAACACAACAGGGAGAGACAAAAGAGTCTGAAATCACAGTTGGAGTACACCAAGGATCAGCACTAAGTCCTTTTCTTTTCATAAACATTATTGACACACTGACAGAGGAGGTAAGAACAAAAGTGCCTTGGGAACTCATCTTTGCTGATGATGTGACACTGATGGCAGATTCAGAAGTAGAACTACAGGATAAAGTGTTTAAATGGCAGAGGAGTCTGGAAAAGGGTGGACTGAAAATGAATGCAGAAAAATCTGAAATAATGGTAATGGAGAGAAGAGGAGATACTATGACCAATGTTGAGGAGACAAATGGAGGAAAACTGAAACAAGTTGATGGCTTTAAATACCTTGGATCAAAACTGGTAAAGGGAGGAGAAACACTGGAGGCAGTAAAACAAAGAGTGAAAGCTGGATGGAACAAGTGGAGAGAAATAACTGGAATAATCTGTGACAGGAAAATTCCTAGAAAGTTAAAGTGCAAAATGTACAAGACTGTGAATAGACCTGTACTACTATATGGAGCTGAATGCTTGGCAGTTGGAAAGAGGGAAGAGAACTTGATGAGAAGAACTGAAATGAGGATGTTGAGATGGATTCTACAGATTTCAATGAAGGATAAGATCAGAAATGAAGAAATCCGTAGATTTCTTGTAGGTTGGTGGATGTGGTTGAGAAGATGCGAGAGGCGAGGTTATGGTGGTATGGACATATCATGAGGAGGGACGTTGAGGAAGTAACAAAGAGGGTAATGGAATTTGAGGTGGAAGGTAACAGAGGAAGAGGCAGGCCTAGAAAGAGATGGATAGATTGTGTGAGAAAAGATATGGAGGTATGTGAAGTGAGTGAGGAAGATGTGCTCGACAGAGACAAGTGGAGAAGAGCAACCAAAGCAGCTGACCCCAGGACTGTCTGGGACTAAGGCTGTGAAAAAGAAGAAGAAGAAGAAGTTATCATAACTAAATTTCCATTTTTTTCTATATTGTGATATTTATTCATTATTATTATTTCAAATATAATACAATCCACTAAGGATCTAAAGACTGCTTCTGCTTCTGTTAAAGCAGAAGGATTGGTATCTAAATGTCATGTGAGACACCGGGGATCTGGATGTTGTTCAGATATGTTGATTATCAAATAGAACCACAACAAAAGCTGCAGTTATGAATATTGACCACAAGAGGGAGACAGAACAGGTCATCACTGTCCCCACTGTAATATACAGTAACAACATGATTAAGTCAATAAAACAGACTTTATTTCCCCACAACAGTCTCCCAAGGAGAATCTTTTGAAGAATTCATTACAATAAATATTTTTACTTTATAAATTTGGAGAAGTGATTCAGACATGTTTACAGAAGGTACAGTAAATATGTTAAGTAAGTTCAAAAACGTGCTGTCAATTCGTATATTTTGAACAACAGTCCACACAAAATGAAAGGACATAATGGAGGTGATGTCTCAGTCAGTTCCCCATAAAACCTATTCTAATGTGCACATTTTCCAGTGGGGACACATCTACTGTACACCAGGTCTCTAGTCTCTATTACTACTAGAGTACTAACATAGTACTTACATAGTGACTTTCTAAACACCCCATTCCACAGGAAATGGGGACTCTTCTCCACCACCAGCAGTGTGTAGCCCCAAATGAATGATGTGGCAGTACACTCACCACACACCAGCTCTCAGTGGGGAGGAGAGCAGAGTGAGGAAGCCAGTTCATAGAGGGGGGTTATTAGGAAGCCACGATTGGTAAAAGCCAGGGGGACATTTGGCCAGGACACTGGGGTAACACCCCTACTACTTTTGAGTAATGCCCTGAGATTTTTAATGACCACAGAGGGTCAGGATCTTTTTTACATCTTTTTTTTTTACATCAGTTTTACATCTCATCCAAAGGACAGGACCTTTTTTACAGTATAGTGTCCCCATCAAATACTGAGGCATTAGGACCCACACAAAGCACGGGGCCCCCTACTGGTCCCACTTACACCTCTTCCAGCAGCACCCTTAGCTTTCCCAGAAGGTCTTAGCAACCATTCAAATTCTGACAAATGAAGAGGTAAAGGCTCATTCCATACCTAAAGGTAAGGAAAAGAAGCACAACATTTCGGCCATAGAGCCATCTTCAGGTGAGAAGAAGAACTGTATTGGTCTTGAAGAGCTACTGTATTGTTGGGGTTAGTTTTTCCACAACATGCTGGCAATTGTGATGCATTTGCTAGATAAATGTAGTCATAATCAAAATTGTCACATTTCATTGTGACTAAACCCTAGTTGAAAATAACTCCATGCAGTTTCTGAAAAATTTAACACTGTTAAAAACACTATCCTTAATCTTCCAGCTGAGCTCTCGGTAACTTCTAGGTGCTGTCAGTGTACAATGTAATAGGCTATCCATACACTCAAATGATCATTGGTACTGTATGTCATTATGAGATAATTGACTATCTTGTAATAATGAGATACTTTACTGTCTCACAGTTAGAATATAATTATTTTGGAATTACGAGATACTACAGTATATGATTTTTTTTTCCTTTATGTGAGCAATGTGCTATCAAAGTCTTTAAGCAGAAATAGTGGGGCAGCTGCCAATCAATACAGATTGAAAGACACACTATTGACCCAGGTGCCTCTCAGTTTCCACACAGTAAAAGCTGGTTTGTTGAAGTGTGTGGTGGTGCTGAGTCAGTGCAGAAGAGGAAACAAAGGAGAGACAGAGCTCCACCACACCTGCAAACCTGGAAAACCACACACTGTAGTTCTCAAACAACCTTGAAACATCTTTGTATTCTAGAATTGATTACTGTAAACCTTACTTACTGTCTGTACCTACTTACTGTACCTAAATCCCAGATTGTTGTTATTATCATTCTTGTGCCTGCAGGGTATGATGTGCTGGACCATGAAAGTTTCTATGTGTGCTCGTAGAAAATAAACCTGTCCAGTTCATGTCAGCAACTGTGTCGTGTCTTCGCCTACAGAACATTAGGTGATGAGGATGGCTGTCTAGGGATTCAAGGAGTCACAGCGCAGTTCAGAGAAGGATGAGATTAGTTTAATGGGTGACGAAAAAATACATTTCCCCCACAGTATCCTGGATTCCAGAAGTGTTTTATAGTCTGCATATAGCCATGGTCACCCTGTGTTATTACCATGAATGTGTCTTTATGAAAAAGCAGAATTACGAGTCATAATGAAATAATACAAAATATTTCCACTAAGGGCACTGGTCTCCTTATACCTGTCCTGCAGATACCTGAAACACTGCGCAACACCTGCAACCTTCAAACATAACAATTCCTGAAGCACTGCGTCCCTGTGCTCCAGAAGCATGCTGGGATGGTTTGTAAATCCTGGCTCAGCAGCTCCACTGACAGCAGGAACTTGGTTTTCCTTGGAGATCGTCCACTGCTATACTGACCTTGCCCAGCTGTGCTCAGCTTCTGATGAGTCCAGGCTTCAAGGGGGCGGGACTGTCGTTTGTGTACAATATAAACAAACACCACATAAATAATCTTCTCACTTAATTAGTGTGGACTGTAGTTAAGGACAGCATTTTTTAACTTTCTGTCTGTTAGAGGGGTAGTGTAAAAATACTTATCAATTACTCTCAAAAACGGAAATAAATAGATAGATACTTTATTAATCCCGTGAGGGTAATTGCAGTGCAACAGCAGCTTAACGCAGACAACACAGCCACAGTGTAACGAATGATACAATAATAATAATAAAACAATACATACAATACAATCAGTACAGTGAGGGGTGCACTAAAAGAGTTACTCACAGTCCAGGACACACAAAGAACAAACTAGAACAGAACAGTATGCAGAAAAATCGTATTGCACATATGAATGTAAATATAGATATACATATAAATATAAATGTATTGCATGGGTCCCTGGCATATGTTGCACAAAAAACAGTTGTAAATGGGAAAAGAAAAGGAACAGATGTAGCAGTATATGTGTAGATGTGTTCAGTCTAGAAACAGGTCACTGTCAATGTTGCCTCTGCCCAGACGCAAGGTGGATGCGTTGTACAGTCTTATGGCACAAGGCAAGAAGACCTCCTGTAGTGCTCCCTGTTGCACTGTGGATGAATCATTCTATTGCTGAACATGCTCTTCATTTCTAAAAGCCTGTCACAGAGGGACAGATGTTGTCCATGATGGCCTCTAGTTTGGACACCATTCTCCTCTCAGCCACTATCTCCAAGGGGTCCAGGTCAGACTCAATGACAGAGCTGCCTTGCATGAGCATTTGTGAAACACTACAGAATTGAAACAGATGTAAGCTCACTGCCATTTAACAATTTCCAGGCAGCACTAAAAGAAATAAAGCCAAGCATTTATAGCTTTTTTTCCTGACATCTTTTGTTTCTTTTTTCACTCACACGAAACACAGTCACTTGCACTATTTTAATGCAAAAAAGTTTGTTTTGAAATATGTTGATTAAAAAGATAATCAAATCTACAGCAACAGACCTCACTAAAGCGCACGCTGAATATCAAAAATCCATGTTACAAAGGGTGAGAAGAGGTACAGTACAGAGCAGAACTATTTAATTATAATTAGACTCTGTGGTTTTGTTTGGATGTGTTTACTGTACCAGGTGCCAGGAATTGCTTATTGCTTCTATTTTCACACAAAAAGGGGCAGGGAATTAGAACTGTTAGACAACCTTTTAAACTGCTTCTAATGCAGATAGAATAAACGCTGGATGTGCGTTTCTTCCTGCACAGGATGCCGTTGAAGGATAAGGCCATGCTTGCCCTGAGCCTGTGTAGAGCATGCAGGCAAGCCAGTCAGGAGCCCAGTGCTGTCACTGCCCAGCTAGTGAGGACCCTGCTCATGTCTGGTTTCCACAGCACTGCTGCTGGTGTTCAAGCCCTCAGGATATATTCACAAGCCATCAGGCTCTGAAGACCATCAGCAGCAAAAACAAGTTTTTTTTACGTTTTTTTATGTTTTGTGTGAAACGTAAAAGTGCAAAAGAAAAATAAAGAAAGGAGGCTGACAAGCCAACGCAGGATGAATAGTTTACAAAATGAAAAGAATGCATAAAGAGGAGAGACAAAAACAAACAAGACACAAAGGGGAAAAGGGAAAATGAGAACCGCTGTCTCGTAGTACAGGGAAGCAGGAAAAACAAGCTTTTGTTTAGAGAGCTGCGACCGCTCGCATGGAGATTGGAGCTCTAATGACAGAGCAACGATAGTGCAATTCAAAGAAACTAAACAGGGCATCTAATTAACAAGATGATGAAAAAGGTTTGGTTTAATTGAAGGGCATCCTGATCGAGTTGTAGTGACGGGTGTGGGGCCTGGGGCGGATGCTGTCGTTGCCAGGGGCAACAGGAGGATGCAAATTGCGCCCTGCTGGGTGTGACAATGTGTGAACCAGCACAGTGACGGTTCAGGAGTTTGTGTGCTATTAAATTGTTTGATAATAAGCACTACCAGAAAGATGGTGTTAATGAATGAAACATGTTAGTAACAGCTCAGGGACATGAAACAGTATTTTGCTCCCTTAAACATTGAAAATATTTTAGAACTTATCTCCTTCCCACCAGCAGTTCTTCAGTTCTGCACTGAGGCAGGCTAAACCGATGGTGTACTATATAAATTACCAGTTGCGTTCTGTGAATTTCTATTATATTAATCATAACACACTTAGATCTAAAAAGTGTTTTATTTAGAGCCAGAATAACGTACTGTAGCTGTAAGATTTCCTGCTTAATATGTAGATTTGCGCGATAATGGATATTTGCACATATTGCAATTCTACCAAAACAGAAACATGCATGTTTTAAAAGGTTTAGAAATTTATTTACATGAAGGAATGGGGGGAAAATGCCAAACAGGGCAATAGGCAAAGTTATAAAATGTAATACAATCTCTCCATTAAGTGCATGATCAAGGTTGCTGAGCATATGACATCACAGAAGACCCGATTATGATGTTGCGATGATGTCACTCATGGAATTTTGAAGTCACCAGACAGCAGATTTGCTTCTCAGTCTGAAGCCAGAGTTGCAATGGGAAATATACTGAGCTGTTTCCAGTGTGTGTCCTGTCATTGTACACTATGGGACTGTCAGAGAAACACAGAAGAGAAAGCTGATGAATGCTGAGTTGATAACAGAAGAGGAAGGAGCAAGAACTTCTATCAACCAAAACTCAGAAACAAGAGAAGCAAAGCTTTCAGTGCCAGCAAGAGAGAACACAGACCCTACAGTGTCTCGGACAGAACTACAGAACAGGCCTGGGCCACTTAGGAATCTGGACTAGAGAGCAACTCCATCCCCACTGAGCTCACACAGCACAGAGACGGACAGGAGAAAACTCCAACAGAAGATAAACGAAAATCAGCAAAAACACTAACAAGCAGTCTTGGCTTACAATGACAATAACTTCAAAGGAGAAGAAAGAATGAAGGAGTTGGAGGACAGGGATGAGGAAAGGACTCCTAAAGAAAATAAGGACATGGGAAACAAGGAGAAAGAGGGAGAACCTACAGATAACAATGAAACACCAAAGGACGAAAATAAGCAACATGGTGAAAATGGTGCCAGGGGTGAGGATGAGATTGAAAAAACAAAGAAAGAGCCAGCAGACAAAATGTTGTTTGCAACACAATTGATAAAGGTGAGGAGATACAGGAGATGTAGAGCAGGGCACAAAAAGAGGAAAAAGACATTGGTGCCATTTTCCTGGGAGAAGAAGCTTCCTGTGGAGCAGACACAGAGAGAAGCACACCCAGCCCCTCTGAAGCCCCTGCTGCGCAGCTGCAGTTCCAGCCCCCTGTAGACACACACAGCTCTGCAGCCGACACAGAGGCCCCAGCTGAACTGACAGGAGGACAGGAGGGCCACACTGATGGAGACCCTTGCGTGCCCCTGCACAGCCCTGGGACACAAAGGCCTAAAAGCTATAGAAGCACAAAAGAGACTTGAGCCTGAGAACGAAGAGGGAAACACGAAAGATGAACTGAAGACAAAGGAAAAAGAGGTGGGTCCCATGCTTAACACTGAAACACAAAAGGAAGAAAATAAACAACATGGTGAAAATGGTACCAGTGGAGAGGATGAGAGAGAAAAAATAAGGAATTAGCCAGCGGAAAGAAATGCTGATGTTTTTTTAAATAATGACAAAGGTAAGAGTAGAGTGTCAGAAGATAGCGAGGAAGTGACACCACACAGCACTGAACCCCTGCTGTTGCCCGAATCACAGAAACAGAGAACACTCTGCTCTACTGGAGCTTCACAGAGCCCTGTTCCTGCCACACTGCTCCTTCACCCACAGGAGAATGATATGGAGAGACAGACGACAGGAACGGAGTAGCAGGAAGTTAGAAATGAGTCTGAATGTATTGACAGTAGCCAGGAAAAATAAGCAAAAGATGCAGGACAAATATGTGCTACAGCAAACACACTCAGAGAAGAAGATACAGTATGACAAAGGATGGGATGGGAAGACAAATGTAGAGCAAACATAAATTCAGCAGTGTGCAGACCAGACAGGTAGAAGGATTCCAAGTTCCTGTGAAGCCACTGCTGTTCCGCTGCAGGACAAAGGGAAAAAGAAAGAGACGGCAGAAAAGGCAGGAGGGAGAAATATCAGTGATGACTCAGTATCCCCACAGACCCCCAAGGTGAGGTCAAGTACCCCAGACAGAGGCAGACAGAGTCCTTCACTTTCCTCTGAGCCCCAGACATAACAGAGGAGAAGGAGCACTCAAAGCACGAAGGAAAAGAGAGATTTAGTGGCAGAAATGCCAGCAGCTCTCCCACCAGACAAAACACCTGACAATGTGGAACAAGATGGCTGGTCAAATGTACTCAAGTTGAGCTGCTCCTGCTTCCCCAGAGCCCAGCTAGCACCGCAGGGGGAGGATCAGGGGCAGAAAAAAAAGAGAAACTTGGTGGAAGTAGGGGCTGCACCTCCCCATCACAGAGAACACCAAATAATTCCTGCACCATGGAGACGCAGTTCAATTACCCTGCTGAGACAGAGGGATAAAGGAAAAGAGGGACAAACAAAACTGACAAAGAGGAGAAAGTGTTGCAGAAACAAATGAGCAGAGCAGCTACTGTACGTTGACACCTGAGTTCATCATACTGACAACAGGCTTCCACACTGGGGCTGGAGAGGTCCTCTGACCTCACAGCCTGGGCTAGGGAGCAGGGGAGCTGGGGAGCACGTGTCTTCGTCCCCAGAAAGCCACTCCAATGCAGCTCACAGGGGGATATTGACAAACAGGAGCGCGGAGACTTTCAGGAAGCAAGAGGTCACGTCTCTTGTGAGGCAACAGTCTTCAACTCAGGGGCAGCAGCAAAGTTCAGACACAGAGTGGGTCCCCACCGGTGGGTTCATTCCAACATTTGTTTTCTGGAACAGTCAGATGAGGGGCAGAGGACGGAGATGGTCCTCCTGCCCTGTCCAGGTCACACCCTGCTCCCAGGCTCTCCCTTCCACCCACACAGACAGGGAAACAGAACGTAGGCAGTCAGGGAATGACCACGGACCATGGCCCGCGAGACCAGCAGACAGAAGATCTAGTGCAGGATCTGTAGGTGTGCAAGTAGGAAACAGTGGAACTCAATACATCCATAACCAGACAGGCGAAGCCATGACCCGTCAAGGCATTAAACAGCAGAGAGCAGAAGCCTACCTGACCTCCTGTGACGCACTGAAACGACAGTCTGGCACCGGTGGGAAGAAAACTCACGAGTGAAACTCCTGCCCAAATTGCAACGGGGGGGACTCATTGAAATGTTAACTTTCAAATTATTTTAGAGGTGGTAGATACTGATCTAAACTATGAAGAAACACATACAGTTATAAGATAAACAGAAAATGCAACCCTAGTGTAGATTCTTAAGGAGAGAATAAAATCTTACTGATCCTAAACTTCAAGGTGCCAGAAATATAGATATTAATGACATTTAATACATGGCATTTTTTAAAAGGATTCACAAAGTATAGATCTGATTTTTCCTATTCAACCAGTGCAATCTGTATCCGTACGGATCATAAACTTCAATTTTATTTATGTCAGTCAACATTATCTTGTCATGTAGCTATAGCTACACAGGTATAGTACACTGTGCAATTGATTATCTTTATAATTATTTAGTGCAATGATTTTGTATTAAAAATTGTATAGATGAAAATAAAACAGCTTAATTACTTTAAACATACACTCTACTCCGCCCTTCATACAGTGTGAATTCATTTCTGGTCTCATCTGATGTATTTTTGCATTGGAAGAGAATTCAGGTAAAGTGTGCTTTCTTCTGAAGCAGCCTACAGGATACCGTACACAGTATCTCCTGTTGAGTCCTGTGTTTCTCCAGCACACAATGCAGTGCTTTTCTGGTGTACACAGCTCAGGAGAACAGCCTATGACATCATATATGGAGACATCAGTTCAGGCAGCGTCACCCAATCATGGCACGGGTATATCCAATAATTCCATCCACGTGGATGAATTTGTTTGGCCCTCACTGATATTGTGTTTTAATGTCCTGCCTTGATTAAATTTCTCTTCTACTTTATTTTCATAAGTCATTTTTGCTTGCAGTTATATCACCCTGCAGCTCTCAACTGGCTACCCACTGAAGCTCAGCAGGGTTGAGCCTGGTCAGTACCTGGTGAGTAGTACCAGTACCAGTATGTGTGGATTTACAGTTTAAAGCAGTGGAACTGATTGCACTTATAACTGTTCATAACGGAACCATCATTGCTTTTATCTCTAAATCCCACACAACTGATCCTAATGCTTATCATGATTCTGTTCATATTTGCTAAAAATTGTAAGATTTCATTTTCACTAAACCCCAGTCAAAAGTAGATCTATACAAATTCTGCAGCATTGGATATTGAGACCATCATTAAACCAGCCAAGCTCACTATAGCTTCTAAATGTGTTTAGCGAACAACATAACAGGTTGTACATACACTGACGTAAGCATTGCTATTTCATAAGTACGAGAACAGTATCTCATAATTACAAGATAACAAATTATCTCATAATTACGAATACTTTTCTCGGAATTACTGTTATGCCGGGCCCATGGGTGGAAAAGGGGCACGGCGAATTAATTATTTCTGGAGCCTGTTCAGCAGAGAAGACTAAGGAGTTTACTGGATGATGATAAAAGGAAATAGAAGGAGGGATGGTAGATGGCTGTTATGCGCAAATGAAGCAGGTAGGGCCTTGCCTTGCAATCTCTAGGAAACCATTATAGGCATGGTGAATCGGAGATTCTCAAAACTTACTTTATATGATTGGAAATGAATACGTGATCGGATCAACGGAATGCTGAGAAGAAAGAAGTGCTCTTTTCCTCTGGTTTAACAGTCTGTGCAGCAACAAAACAATCCATTTAAACAAGAGAGTGTGGTGTTTCTTTTTGTCCATGAATAAATAAAGTATTTTCGTGTTGAATTAAGTGTCTTTCTTTCAGTTGGGTAAGCATGATTAGCATGAAACAGCACGTGGTCATTGTTATGATTTCTCTGTTTTTATCAAAACCCTTAACTCATTCACTTGTGGTTATTTTGGAAACATTTTGACATGTTTCTATTAACTACATTGCTGTCGATATTGTAGCAATAGACAGAATGAAACACTTGGAGTTTGTAATGTAGGGCGCTCTGAATGAGTTAAAGATTGATGCAGGACAAATAAATGATTTCCCTCAAGCTATACTGTAGTGGCAGTACAGTAGCAGTTTGAAATTATTCATTGTAGTTAATAAATCATTTAGCTTTGTACAGATGCAGCCATTCAAAGTGCGCGTTACAGACACGTACCGCAGGTGGCGTCGCACAGTGTGACGCAAGATGACGCGTGGCACCGCAGTACGTGATTGGTTGAACAACAGGGGCACTCGTGGTCCGTTGGTCTGTCGTAGAAAGACTTACAGTACAGTAAACGTCTTTGCTGTGCCCGTTGTAGATATTGAATTTTACCACTGAAGGGAAATCTTAGTTGCTGAGCATAAAAAGAATAGGAGCATACTGTAACGTGTGTGAAGGCCATAAACGATATTAATTTTGGAACATAAACATACAGTATATAGCTGGTCTTGGTACTTTAAAGAAAAAAATACACACCAGTATTCCATTTCTCCCTAACGATTTTAAGCATCGAAGTATTTAACTAGCATGTGAAATAGCGTGTGAAAAAGTGGTAGTTTTAAGCTTTTCTGCTAATATAATATGGAATCGCGTATCTAAAGAATTTAATAACGGTATTCGTGTGCTGCGACAGGGCTGTGTAGGGCTGTTTCACCTGCCTGTTTATGCGAGCTGTCTTGTAGCCGACTGGTCTAGGTGCGTGACTACCAGCTGGTAGGTTGTGTGTTCGAATCCAGCTGCTGCTAGACTTTTCTTTTAACAAACATTTCTTCGAAAAAATAGAATAGCGATATTATGGACAATCAATTGACTTTTATATTTCAAAATATCGCAACATGATCGATATTTGCGATATTTTGAACATATCTTCCCTTCTGACAGCGGTTCCTGCTTCTATTGTGTGTGTGTGTGCAACAGAGTAAATTTTTATAGAGAAATGGAGGCTGGACAGTATGCGTTACAATATAAACATTTATATTGATTTAAATCGTGTTCTGATTTAAATCGCAAACGCGTGTTTAATTATATGTGTTTTTTAATCATAATCAGGCTAATGCAACATAAATTGATACAATATCTTTGTCTTCTAAGTATCTTAATAAACTTTCAGCATAGCTTTCTACCCGTCAAGATTTATATTTCTTGGGATTTTGGGATCAAATGTGGAAGGATTAGATTATAATCGTTTTTATTTGTCGAATACGTGATTGTATTTCTGAATGTTATGTGACACCTACAATAGTTCACTGCTTTAAATACATCGAATTAAGAAAGTTATGTGTAGCACTTTAGAACTTTTTTCTGAACCAGGGAAAATCTGATCATGTTTCTCTATAACAATAATAAAAAAACTTTATTTTACATATCGCCTTTAAAAGTGGCATCTCAAAGCAATACAGTAGATCGAAAAACAGTTAAAAGGGACCAAATTAAATACCAGACAATTGCAAACGCGTTTTCAATAAAATTATTTTATTCATTCAGCAGTTTGTGAGAGGGACATCCAGCAGGGAGAGACACACACACCGGTTTTCATTGACAAAATTGTTTTTTTTCAATTCCTCTTGTCTAACAGGAATGTTTTGTTTGTGGACAGACTGTTAGACAAGAGGAAAAGACCGCCTCCTCCTACGAAGCATTAATCGCGTATCTAAGGAAAGTTGCAGTATACCTTTGTTCATGCACATCATTATACAGTACAGTATCTCAATTTGTATTTCGATTAAAAAAAATCGTTTGCCCAGCCACTACTGTTGTTATTGTTTTTATCCTGTAAAGCGTTTCCTTTTTCTGCGTTTTCCATTTCCTTTTTCTGATCACTCGCTTTCTGGATACACATCTCACCTGTCCTGGTCTTTGTTTTCCTGGTTTGCTGATTATGCCTGCTGCGGTCCACTCCTACCCTCACACCTAAAGAATACTATTTTAAATTTCTTGGCGCAGTTCATTAACCCTTGTATGTGCTGTCCGCGCCGAAAATGCAATTAAAAAAAAGTCAAAAAACGCGCTCAAAATACAATTTATAGCTTAATAAGATACACTCCACAGGCAAATTTAATTGTGTGTTAGTTTCCTGACTCCCATTATTTAAACTGCGACACTGATCATTCATCTCTAAATAAACTTTATTTTATATAGTGTTTTAAGCGAATAGGTAATTAGATTGCTCATAAACCTAATCGCTTTTTCTACATAAACACAGCGTGATTGCTCTCTGAAAATGCTTTTCCTTTATTTTTAAAGTAGGCTCAGATTTCAACTATAGATCGTATTATTATAAACTTTCTTGGAAAAATGTATTTTATGTAAACCATGTTTGCTATTAATTCATTTAGGGCTAAAATACGTTCATTGTCTTCCAATCGAGTCGAGTTGACATTGGAAGCCTGCCACACCCGGACTGTTAAACCAACGCATTAGCACGTCAAAGCCCGTATTGGTATTGAGCCAGTATTGTCTTTAGTATTCCCCCCCTCTCCCCTCAATTCAATTCAATTCAAGGTGTTTTATTTGCATGACAGATGGGTACAAGCAGTGTTGGGTATGTATATTGTAATGCTTACGGCAGACAGGCACTGTGTAAGAGCCGGCGCACCAGAGCAGCGCACCGAGGGAGCGTCTGCATTTATAACTTAGTTTTTAAAATTAGTCAAGCAATATGAAGCATCTCCTTTTACGTTTAAGTCCCTTAAATACATTGAGCACAGCTTTCTCACCACTTAAGATTGCTTTTGATACCATCCTTACACAAAGCAGAAGGGAGATCTTAGTGCCTGAGCATAAAAAGAATAGGAGCATACTGCAACGCGTGTGAAGTCCATAAACGATATTAATCTATCGATCTATTGTGACATCTACTGTAAATTACAGAAATGTTAAAAGTAAACAAAATAAAGTAACTAAAATGTGGTCTGAAATCACCCCTTTAGACACCCCTTTTACTTCACTGGTGTCAGATATGAAAGGCAATAGTCTCCCGTTCTGTCTGCTGTGTGTTGCAGCAGAGGGACTCCCTGCAGCTGAAAGGGGCAGAGTAACTTGCATGCCCTCCAGTACAGTTTACACATGCACGACTTTAAAAGCTAGCAAGACAGGTTTCGATTCACATTAGCTGGCGAGCCTTGTTAAAAAACGAATGATAATGTAACATGCCACTGTTCATGAACAAAGTTATACTGAGATTTCCTAAAATACGCGATTAAAAAATAAATAAATAAAAATTTGAATCTCCTGCGGAACACATTCCATAAGAATCAGCGGTTTTACAGTATATATCGCCTTTAAAGGTGGCTTCTCAAAACGCTTTACGGGATAAAAACAACCAGAACAGCAGCAACAACAATATTGTATTTCGTTGCATTTTGAAAACCAAGTAATAACTTAACTATACAGTACGTGCAAACGTTTCGTATGTTGCTGTCGTGAATGCCTGCGTACCCATAAGTATTTTATTTGCCTTGAGTCTGTCTACAGTATCTCTGTCCCACTACCCCCCTCTCTCCCTCAATTCAATTCAATTCAAGGTGTTTTATTTGCATGACAGATGGGTACAATTCTTGTTGGGAATGTATACTTTGATATTTACACCCGGCGCGGCACCGAGGGAGCATCTGCATTTATAACTTGGTTTTTAAAATTAGTCAAGCAATATGAAGCATCTCCTTTAACTTTTAAGTCCCTTAAATACATTGAGCACAGCTTTCTCACCATCCTTACACAAAGCAGAAACTGTCCGATGACTCACAGTACAAGTGGAAAGATTACAGATTTTAATCGTCTTTAATTTTGTCTTTAATTTTGCCTGTGGAGTGTATCTTATTAAGCTATAAATTGTATTTTGAGCGCGTTTTTTGACTTTTTTTTAATTGCATTTTCGGCGCGGACAGCACATACAAGGGTTAATGAACTGCGCCAAGAAATTTAAAATAGTATTCTTTAGGTGTGAGGGTAGGAGTGGACCGCAGCAGGCATAATCAGCAAACCAGGAAAACAAAGAACGGGACAGGTGAGATGTGTATCCAGAAAGCGAGTGATCAGAAAAAGGAAATGGAAAACGCAGAAAAAGGAAACGCTTTACAGGATAAAAACAATAACAACAGTAGTGGCTGGGCAAACGATTTTTTTTAATCGAAATACAAATTGAGATACTGTACTGTATAATGATGTGCATGAACAAAGGTATACTGCAATCTTCCTTAGATACGCGATTAATGCTTCGTAGGAGGAGGCGGTCTTTTCCTCTTGTCTAACAGTCTGTCCACAAACAAAACATTCCTGTTAGACAAGAGGAATTGAAAAAAAAACAATTTTGTCAATGAAAACCGGTGTGTGTGTCTCTCCCTGCTGGATGTCCCTCTCACAAACTGCTGAATGAATAAAATAATTTTATTGAAAACGCGTTTGCGATTGTCTGGTATTTAATTTGGTCCCTTTTAACTGTTTTTCGATCTATTGTATTGCTTTGAGATGCCACTTTTAAAGGCGATATGTAAAATAAAGTTTTTTATTATTGTTATAGAGAAACATGATCAGATTTTCCCTGGTTCAGAAAAAAGTTCTAAAGTGCTACACATAACTTTCTTAATTCGATGTATTTAAAGCAGTGAACTACTGTAGGTGTCACATAACATTCAGAAATACAATCACGTATTTGACAAATAAAAACGATTATAATCTAATCCTTCCACATTTGATCCCCAAATCCCAAGAAATATAAATCTTGACGGGTAGAAAGCTATGCTGAAAGTTTATTAAGATACTTAGAAGACAAAGATACTGTATCAATTTATGTTGCATTAGCCTGATTATGATTAAAAAACACATATAATTAAACACGCGTTTGCGATTTAAATCAGAACACGATTTAAATCAATATAAATGTTTATATTGTAACGCATACTGTCCAGCCTCCATTTCTCTATAAAAATTTACTCTGTTGCACACACACACACAATAGAAGCAGGAACCACTGTCAGAAGGGAAGATATGTTCAAAATATCGCAAATATCGATCATGTTGCGATATTTTGAAATATAAAAGTCAATTGATTGTCCATAATATCGCTATTCTATTTTTTCGAAGAAATGTTTGTTAAAAGAAAAGTCCAGCACCAGCTGGATTCGAACACACAACCTACCAGCTGGTAGTCACGCACCTAGACCAGTCGGCTACAAGACAGCTCGCATGAACAGGCAGGTGAAACAGCCCTACACAGCCCTGTCGCAGCACACGAATACCGTTATTAAATTCTTTAGATACGCGATTCCATATTATATTAGCAGAAAAGCTTAAAACTACCACTTTTTCACACACTATTTCACATGCTAGTTAAATACTTCGATGCTTAAAATCGTTAGGGAGAAATGGAATACTGGTGTGTATTTTTCCTTTAAAGTGCCGATTCCTGGAATCTGACTGGCTGACACCCCTCTGAAGTGGTTCCATAAAATCTGGTATACGGAAAAGAAAGCGTTGATAAATACAAGTGTCTTTTAATACACTCTTTGCTGTGCTCTTGAGGATCCTTGTGATATTTTAAGCTCTAGTTGAATGATAGGTGTTGCATTTTAAATCATTTTCGTAGTTAGAAATTATGAAACGCCCTGTTAAAAGCAAGGACGTTTTTATGCCCGTTGAAGTAAAACAAAATGCCTGACAAAGTATGGCTTGGACAGATTCCAAGTGCTTGTACAAATGTGCTAAAGAAATTATACTTTGAGTATACAGCTTGTCCAAAGTCATCCATTATTAATACTATTAGTAATATCTTCAGTAAAGGCTTTGATGCATAAATATTTCTGATAAAGGTAGGTTGTGTACTTTTGTCCAACTGAGCAATCTTGCTTTCATAAAATATACCAACATTTTAATGACTGATGATTAACATGCTGTAATACACAGTTCAAAATTAAAGGCTCAAATGCTGTACATGAGAGGTTAAGCTCCCCCTGGCGGTTTTACAAGGCGACGCCGGATAGTTAACCACGTGACACCACGTTAACTGCGTCATGCCGCGTAATACTGCGACACGCCCACCGGGGTATGCCGCGAAATACCTCACTCATTTTGAATGGCTGCATCTGTACATATTGTGATATTAAGAAATATCAACAAATTCAGTATAGTGTCCGTAATGTAGCGGTGAGGCTTATTAATAAGACAGAATTAAGTGTTGCTGTGCTTTCCCAAATGAGGCCCCATCTCTCTCTTCGTCTCTGTGGTGCAGCCACAGAGAAACTATTCATGCAGGCTGATTTAAGGTTTCTTTTGATAAGGGACAGCTCCCAAATGGGGATGCACTTAGTTAAGCCTGGCTATCATGATCAATGGTCATCCATTGGCGCCTATCTGTCTAGGGAGTGCCAAATGGACATCTGGACTGCATTCCTAAGTGTCAGGAGTAAGTGAGTCATATCTCACCTTGATCAACCAATCAGGGACTGGTAGGGCCGAGTAACCCACGTGGGACTCTGATGCCCATGGAACTTTCAGCCAATGAACGAGCTGAAGTTCCTCCATATAAAAACAGGCAACACAGAGCCTGTGAGATTATTTGAAAGACTATTCTAAAGGGGAAGAACAATTCCAGGGCAGGACGGCCCAGGAGTAGAAAGGCTCCCAAGGGCAGGACATTCTCGCAGCGCGCCTCCTGACCATCCTGAGACTCAGCCCGGACAACCACGGAACGGCCAGTGTGTCCGAGTGCCAGAACTTTCCTTTGTTCTAAGAGTCTAGAGTGGAGGTTGCCAGAGAGTAACCAGCAGCAGGCCTCGTGAACAGGTCAGAACTGTGGACAGCTGAATCACTATTCAGAACTAGCTCTTCATCAGGAACGAACCGGTCCTCTTCCTGACTTGCTGGGACCCACAGTCATCTTTTCTCCTGTGCACAAACTTTGCTAGTTAAAGCCAACACTAACTAGCCGGTCAGTGAGCATCAGCAGCGCACCGTCGCAAGCCGCACAGCACAGCCTGGCACGGAGCCAGAGAGCCCGCAGGAGATCTGAATCCCCAGAGATTGGATGAGTATTCAACTTCACTGCATTACAGCTCGAGAATTCAATTGTTATCCCAACCAGTTGATATCAATTTAATTCCTAAGAGTTATGTACTTGTTTTGAGTATCCAATGTAGAAGCTTTAACCAAGTTCATTTACGAAACGGTCTAAACGAATGATATACTGAACGTATGTCCTCTTGATATGTGTAACTCTTCGTAACTGATTGAATATATACCTTTTGTATTTTGATAACCCTCTCGATAAGATCTGTTAGATTTACATGCATATTCTATGTATTAATCAATGTATCCTTGTGTATTAGTACCTGTGTGTGTGCGTTGTTTGAGTTATATCGCATGGTTGGATTCTAAAGCCATTAAAAGAATCATTTTGTGATGTATGGCTACAATTAATAATTGTCCCCGTAAATGCCCAAACCCTACAGAACTGGTGCCTTCAGAGAGCACACTACAATAATATTTGCTATTTTAGTTTTTCAAAGAAAACTCATGCCCACAGCTGGGTTTGAACCCCTGACCACTCAAATGCAAGGCAAATGCCTAAGCCCCCGACCTACACACTGCTTAACAACTTAAGCATGATGCAGATGTTTACAAAGAAAGTGTACTACCATGATAAATTGAGGTATATTATTGTAATTATATCGTTATTAATTTACACGATTCCATATTATATTCCATATTAATCAAATTCTCAAAAGTATGTGTGTTTTTACTGTGATAACAAGTGCAAATATTCATAGAAAGGTTAAAACATTATAACGTTTTATGAAGTATATAAACTTATTATAGTCAGAAGGAGTAAAAACGTTTCCAAAATAAACACAATATGTAACTGAATAAAATACTTTGATGCTTAAAATGTTTAGGAAAAAAGTGGATTACTGGTGTGTATTTTTTATTTAAACTACCAATACCAACCATATACAGTTTACATAATATATTTATGTTCCTAAATTAATATTGTTTATGACCTTCAGACATGTTATGCTCCTCTTCTTTTTAGGCTCAGCTACTAAAATTTCCCTTTAGTTGTAAAATTCCATATTAATATTCAATATTAAGTGGATTTAAAGAGATTAAATGAAGCAACCAATTACACACGTATGCCGCCTGTCGGTCATTTTGGCCAGCCAATCACATACTGCGGTATAACGCGCTAAACTGCAGATAATTTCATGCAGTATTGGGTTTTACCGTGCATTTTGAATGGGTGCATCTGTATCTAGTGCGTCTGTTTCTACTATATTATCTATATAAAAATCCTTTATTATACTGTACATAGATTACAAGACAAGAGTGTTCTCTTTCCCCCTCTTCTTTTTAATCTTAATGACATCCAGGGAGTCAGTCCTAATGGCAAATATAAAATATTTTTTTATGAGGACGACAATTTATTGACACTAACAAATCCTAAATCTCGAGACCTTCTTGTTCCAGATCACCCAAAAAGACCAGATTGGAGCTACTGTAAGTACAGTACTGAACAGAGCTTGCTATTCTCTGTTTTTTAGGGAAGTCTGTTTTCCTGTGTAAAGAATCCTTTGGTTAATAAATGGCCTCTCCTGGCTGGTGAGTGCATTTTTAAAATGGAGAGATTCAGCAGGTTCCCTTCATTTAGTGGCATTTGGGTTTACAGTGAAAGATTTAACCTCAGGTTGTATTCTGGTTAGTTTAGAAGACTTATCTTTTATTTTGGGATATTGTAGGCATTATAAAAATTATTGATAACTTCAGGCCTCTGAGACACATTATTTGAAAGTTTGTACATACAATAGTATAACTTGTGTGAGGTATGTTTATACTGTGTGTGCGTTAGTGTGTGCATTGTCATTATTAATAAATATTTGTTAATCCCAGTGTGCCTGAATTATTACTCTTTTCACCAAAGCTGTCCCGGAGAACAAAGAGCTCATGTGCCACTAACTATACCAACCACTCTGGTGTATTTTTGGACACAATGTTTTACAAGTCTGGGGATTATGATTATTTATTTCATTTATTGATTAATCTGCTTGGTCATTTCCTGATATTTTGATTTTTTCATTTTCACAACTCCCTATTTGTAACTGTTTTAGCCCCTCTCTGTAAGTGCACTGTTCACGTACTGTGATATAATAAAAATGTTTTATAATATATGGTTGATGTCTGTTATGCAATAATATATTTAATTTAATGTTTACTTGTACTATTTTTATGTTTCTAGAAGTTTCCCTGATGAAAGACACATTTCTGATTTAAGTGTTATTGTGTTATATAAATGTAAAACATTATTTGTGCAAACTAATGTGCACAAAACCAATGTGATTGCCCTGTTTTATTTATCCCAATAATATCATTATCAGGCTTCTTCATTCACTGCTACTTTATTAAAAGATTACATTGAGAAAGCATTGTATATGACATTTAAAAATAATAATTTGATAAATATCAAAATAAGCTTGTAGATACAAAACTAATGCTAATGCTTTGATATTCTTAGACATATTTGCATTTTACTGAGTGTCAAATACTGATAAATGTGAATGTAAAACATACAGTAGAGGCAAATCTATACAGTATGTCAGCCGACATTGCAACATTTCTACCAAATACTGTTTCCAGGGAGAGCAGAGTACAATATAACTTTCATCCACAGTGAGCTTGTAACCAAAAAATACAGTATTTATACACTTCAGTTTTCATTGGAACAATGATGGTAAAGATTAGGATTAGAGCTCTGTACTGTATAAGAGTTAAACTTTTTTCCCATTGCAACTATAAAGCCACTCACTAGTATTACACAACAACGGTACCTTGTTTTATTTATTTTTTAATTGAGTTAGTCATTAATTTTATGATTTTATGACAAGCCTGTTCATATTAATGATACAATAGTTTCCTGATCCTCTTGAAAAGAAATGGCTTTCAGTTTCTCGTTGTCTTCTCTCAAAGCACTTATGAGTGTTGCAATATCTTCCTGACAAAGAAGATGGTATTTTTCCATGCCCAAGATTTCACACAGTTTCAGAGAGATGTCTTGTAGAATGTTAATCACCACATCAAAGATGATGACATACTCAGTCTGTTTGACCAACACCTGGGCTTTCCCTGACAATGTATTGAGCATGTGTGTGGCATTCCTCAAGTCTTGCTGGACAGTCACCATGTATGAGATCTTAGAGGAAATGTCTTGAATGTCATTCTGAATTTGTCTTAAGCATGCATCAGTGTTGTTGAGCTCCTCTCTCTTCTTTTCAACCATTTGCTCATATTCCTCTACTCTACTAAGAGATGTGGTGACATTTTCCTCAGATGTCCTCAAAGCCATTTCAGCAGTGTTGGCAGCCTCTGTGGCATTGTTTAAGTCCGTTTGATAGACACCAATCAGAGTAGCTCCTGAAAAATGGAAAAAGGAAAAAAAAAACAATAGTGTATTATTTTGTGTCCAGGAAAGACCAATATGAATTGATATTTTCATATTTTATTCTCATCCTTGTGTGAAACCACATTCACCAGAAACCTCTGGGGGAATAACCTGCTTCTTTCAGTCACCTGACCAGTTGCTGGAAGATAATTGGCCAGGAGAAATTTAAAAGTGGGAAGTGGAGGCTTTCTGGGTAAGTCAATGGAATTATGTCTGCCATCTGGAGAATAGAAGGCCTATTAGCTCCACTCAACATAGAGAAAAGGACTGACTGACCACCGAAGGGAGACTGAGACTGTGTAAATATTGTTTTGAAGCCAGTAAGTGGCTTAGCTGCTTAGCGATGATAGTCAGAGACTTTATGCTTCTGACTACACTTTTCGATGAAGGTTTCGTTTTGGTATTTGGTTGTGGCTGTTTTTTTCCTTATTTCACTGTAGTGTAAATAAAGAACACTAGTATTTTTTAACCTTAATGCTGTGCTTGGTGTTGGTCTATTATAAAAGTAAAGGATAACAAACTTCTGATTTCAAGTAACTTTGGGGGTCAACTACCAAAATATGAAGATACTGTATACAGATGTACAGTATAATGTGGATATGTATATATGTTGATTCAGTGGTAGAAGCAATTTTGGCACTTCTGTCTACCAAATGTTATTATTACTGTACACTACATGTCCCCTTTCAGCACTTACCTATTATAGTCCCAATAATAGGAATAAACATCAGTCCAATTCCAGTGTTTCTAATAGCTTCATCATGCTGCATTCTGGCTTTAATGTCATTAACAATCTGCTGTTTCGACTGAAAATTACTTTTTGCTGACTGCAGTTCATTTCTGTGTCTCTCCAATATTTCAGTGTTGGCTGTGAGCTGGTCTTTCAGGTTGGCCAATTCTGTTTTCTTGCTACTATGTTCTCGTTGCAGCCTGCCCTTCTCCATTGTCAGCTCCTCACAGTTCTTGTCCACCTTTTCCACTTTGCATGTTGCAGCTTTATCTGATCGTTCCAGCCATTCCTTTGCTGCCAGAATCAGTTTCCTAATGTCTGCATGTTCCTGCTCCATGTGATTTCTGTCCACAACCAGGAGAATCGCAAAGAGATTCTGCAGTGAGAGGACACCTTCCTTCATGGATGATATAACAGCCTCAACAAATTCCTCCAAGTCTTCGTTACAGATGACAGTGAGTGTCTCTACAGTTGACACTGACATGATTTCTCTACAGAAGAGAAGTTTCAAGTATTAGAGTTCAATAAAACAGCTATTACTACAGATTTAAGTTCAATATTGTGAAACATGCAGATGCAGCCATTATAAATGAATGGCACAACCCCGTATCGCGCGAAATTATCTACAGTTCACCACGTTGTACCGCAGTACGTGATTGACTAGCCAAAATGAACGACAGGGGTCTCATGATGTATTGGTTGTTAGTGAAACGATATAATCATTTAATCTCTTTACTGTGCATGTTTTAATCCACCTAATATTGAATATTAATATGGAATTTTACAACTAAAGGGAAATTTATGTAGCTGAGCACAAACAAAAGAGGAGCACAACATGTTTGAAGGTCATAAACAATATTAATTTAGGAACATAAACATATTATGTAAACTGTATATGGCTGGTATTGGTAGTTTAAATAAATAAAATATACACCCGTATTCAGTTTCTTCCTAAACATTTTAAAGTCTTTCATTTGGTTACATGCTGTGGTTAGTTTGCAGAAGTTTTTATGTGATCCTGACTATATTAAGCTTATATCATTCATAAAAAGTTATAATGTTTTAACCTCTTCTATGGATATTTGCGCTCGTTATCATAGTAAAAAAACGCATACTTTTTAGACTTTGATTAATATAGAACATAACATGGAATCGTGTATCTAAAGAATTTAATAACAGTATTAATTTAAGGATCTAAATCTATGTATCTTTATAGCTGGTAGTATTACTGTAATCCACTTTCTTTGTAAAGATGTTTTATTTTTAATTTGACTCATTCACGCATGTTGAAGTATTATGTACACTATATTTACATTTTTTTGTATATATATTATAACATATTCACTGTTAAGTTATATTAATAATGAAATAAAAAACGTGAATACTGTTAACTCTTCAACCGGTTTAATTCAAAACACTTTATTCAGTGGGGAATTTCCAGACGCCTCAAGCCTTAAAATGAAATCGTATATATTGTAATTAGGATCGAGAATAACAAAGTGGTATTAAAAATACCACTGAAACTATAATAATGTGTCTGGTCATTATTAACAGTATCAATTTAATTATAATAATTTCAAGCTTCTTGTATCTTTTTCAGAGTCATTGTTTTCTTCGGTTTTCATGAGCTTCACATATTAAAATACTTATTTATGAGACACGATGTTTCAGATTTCAATAACTTTGCCCACTAGCTAACACTTCAGCTAACACACAGAAGCAAACTGAATATAAAATGTACTTGCAAGAATAACGATTACAAACATTAAAAAACATACTTGATTTATACTGTTATACTGTACAGTGTATCAAAAGAATCTATGGTGACTACACTGCCCACTAAACCTCTTTCCCACATTTTCACGGGGGCAAAGTCACATAGCTGATTCACAGCTGGATGCAATTTTATCTAACAAAAATTCAGATATTTGTTAACATATTTACTTAAACTAGTTCAAGTGGGTAGCTGTATCAGCATGCATAGGCTGCAAAGGAACAAGTAATAGGTTTATTCCATGCTGAAAAGAGAAGAAAGAAAACAAAACAAGCCTAGAAGGCTCCACGGCCAAACCATTGTGTTTTCTTTCTTCTCTTTTCAGCATGGAATAAACCTATTACTTGTTCCTTTACTTAAACTAGCCATCTCAGTAATCTCACTGTGTTAGTCTCACTGTATACCCCAGGGCTCATTCAATGTTCACACTCCCAGCAAAATAAAAAACCCATTTGCCGCATTGTTACCTTGCATCAGAGGGGAAGGAAAAGTGCCTGCAGTCATTTTCTTCACTGACAAAGTTGATTTAAACTAATTCAAAGGGAGTATTGTGTTAACACAAACTCTGCTTAACAGAGCCTCTTGTAAGAGCTACAGTAGGTGACTTTCTGCTATCTAAACCAATTTTTACAGCTTTTAAAATTACGCAATGTTTGAACAAGGCAGGAACACGTCATTGTATCTTATTTTTTATTTCATTTTTAAAAATAAAATAAATAAAATATCCTGTTTTTTTCTTAACACTAGTTTTTCCATACTGTACTTCTAAAACTTTAACAAAGACATGCCACATGCAAACAGCATGATGTTGCATCGTTTTAAAGCCACTACAGTACAGCTTGTGGGAAATACATTTTATTTCTACTGCATCAAAGGCTAACTCGTTCAGAACACCCGACATTACAAACTCAGACTTAAAAGGAACATGTCAAAATATTTCCAAGTAATCACAAGTGAACGAGTTGATGGATTCAATAATAATAAAGAAATCATAACAGTAATCATGCAATCCAACTGAAAGAAGGACACTTAAATCAATATGAAAAGACAGTTAAAACACTTTTATGTACATAGATTGTTTGAGTCTTTGTGTGAGCTGTAAGTTCTTTTAACTTCTTAATTAAACATTTGAAACACTTAATCTTTAATCTTTATTAGCTTAAATTAAAAAAAAATTAAAACTTATTTTAAATTAATCGAATCCCAGGTGTGAGTTCATAATATCAGAATTAAGTATCCCTACGTCTGCGAAACGCCTGATCATTTACTGTAAAGCTTTCAGTGCTTTCTTTATGTATATTCCAATCGCAGTGGGGGCAGGGTGTGTGGGGAAAGGTTTAGGCTGCAATTGAATGGAGGTTTTTATTTTTCACACCTTAAACATTGTTTTCTCTGAAAGCGTTTTCTTCCCTCTTAAGCTGATCTTTTGCTGCCTACATATGCCTACACAGCTCCCTACGTGAATTATTGTACTTGACTGAGAAAGCTTTAGAGAACTTAACATTTTTATTTTCAATAAATTGTAAATATGATGTTTACATTGGCGTTTTTATAAATTTTTCACTTAAGTGTATGGAGGAATGTCAGCTGTCAAGGAGATCTCCCCCCTTTCCCCCACGGACAGACTGATAAAGCAATTTTGAAGTGTTAACTATTCAGCGATTGCGAGCCACTGCAGCAGCAACAAATAAATAAAAAATAAACATTTTTTTCTCCTGATGGTAACTGTAACAAATTGTCACGTTTCACATACATGTGAAACAATCATGACATTCTCATCCAATCAAAGTTTTGATGTTTTTTTTTATTTTGAAACTGTGATCTTTGACATGCAGGTGTGAAGTAGAGTTAACAGCTTCAGATTTAAAAGGTTATCAATAATATCTTCCATGTTACATTAACATTGGAATGTTCTTACAAGTGTAAAAAGAGGTGATACACAATGTGTCTCCTCTATAACTCTTCAGTTTACAGAGAAATTCTGCCAGAGCCACACAACATTGTCCAATAATACTCTTTTTGAGTTTAGCAGGATTTGCGCAATAAGCACATTGTTTAATGGGGATGACATTACCCACATCTATATCACTGTACAACACAGGTTTGAGTCGGAGTGTCTGTTAATAAAACAGAACGCCTTTCAATACATATAACTACTGCTTGATTTCTTTATCCATTTCAGCTAAATGAGGGGAATTAAATCAGCCAGAATTTCGGAGTGCCAATTATAAAAATAACCCTTCTTCCTTCATTTAAAGAATTAAAGAATTAAAGAATTTCGCGAAGAAAGTTTGTAATGTACTGTAGGGTGCTCTGAATGAGTTAAACTTTGCTGCAGGTCAAATACTGAAAATGTATTTCCCACAAGCTATACTGTAGTGGCAGTACAGTAGCAGCTTGAAAATATTCATTGTTATTTGTAAATCACTTAGCTTCGAAAATGTTGTGATATTTAGAAATATCAAAAATGTCAATATAGTGTCCATAATATTTGCTATTTTAGTTTTTCAAAGAAATGTTTATTTGTTAGAGGAAATATCATGGTGACAGCTAAGATTGAACACCTGGCTTCCAGCATACAAGGCACACGCCTAAGCCATTACGCCACACACATAATCACAATGGTAAGTGTTAAACTGATGCAGACATGCACTACTGTGATAATTTCAGCTATATGAATATAATTATATCATTATCAATTTCTTTAGATATGCGATTCTATATTATATCCCTATTAATCAAATTCTAAAAAGTACGCGTTTTTTTACTGCTATACCGAGCGCAAATATTCATAGGAAATGTTAAAACATATTTACTTTTTATGAAGTATATAAACTTCATATAGTTGAAGGAGCACGTAAAAGCTATTCCAAAATAACCACAGTATGTAACTGAATGAAAGACTTTGATGTTTAAAATGTTTAGGAAGAAAGTGGAATACTGGTGTGGATTTTTTAATTTAAACTACCAATACCAACCATATACAGGTTACATAATATTTTTATTATGTTCCTAAATTAATACCATTTATGAGCAATCTTTGGGAAAACATTATAGGCATGGTGAATCGAAAATTCTCAAAACTTACTTTGGGTGATTGGAAACGAATACGTGCTTGGATCAACAGAATGCTACGAAGAAAGAGGCGCTGTTTTCCTTTGGTTTAACAGTCTGTGGAGCAAGAAAACAGTCCACAAGACTGAGTGACTGAGACAAGAGAGTGTGGTGTTACTTTTTGTCAATGAAAAAATAAAGTAATTTAGTGTCGCAACAGTTAAACTGATGCAGACAGTTACAAAGAAAGTGGACCACGGTTATACTTTGAGATTACAGCCTATCCAAGGTCATTCATTATTAATACTATTAGTAATATCTTCTGTAAAGACTTTCATGCATAAAGTATTTATGAAAAATTTAAATATTTATGATGGAAGTGGAAAGTTGTGTACTTTTGTCCAGCTGAGCAATCTTGCTTTTATAAAATATACTGACTTTTTAATGTTTAATGATTAACATGCTGTAATACACAATTTAAAATTAAAAGTCTAAAGAGTATACAACTTAAATTCTTAATTGGAAAAACGATTGCCCCTTAGTAGCGACCGGGATTCAAAACCCGGTGTTTTTTGGCAACAGCTCAAAGGCTATACATGAGACAGTAAGCTTTATTAGCTCCACCTGGCAGTTTTACAAGGTGATTCTAGATACAGATGCAGCCATTCAAAATGCGCGGGCGATACCGCATTATTTTCCGGTACGCTGTACGCAGTCTACCGCAAGTTACCGTTAAATACCGCAAGTTACCGGTAAATACCGCTAGCAAAATAATAGTATCCGGAATTTCCGCAAGGTGGAGCTAATAAAGCTCAACCTCTCATGTTTGAGCTGTAGCCATCAAAGTCTTTAACGAAGATATTACTAATAGTATTAATAATAAATGACCTTGGACAAGCTGTAAACTCAAAGTATTGCCCTGGTCCACATTCTTTTTTTCATTGACCGTCTTTGTAAAAGTAACACCACAGCATTTCGCAATCACGCATTTTTTTCCAATCATGCAAAGTACAGTAATTTTTGAGAATCGATTCACCATGCCTTACACATGCTCATAAAAGAGATTGATTTAGGAACATAAACATATTACCGTATGCAAACTGTACTGTATACAGTATGTATATGTATATTTAATGTCTTAACTGTGCCCGTTTAAGTATTGAATATTTATATGGAATTTTACCACTGAAGGGAAATCTTAGTGCCTGAGCATAAAAAGAATAGGAGCATACTGCAACGCGTGTGAAGGCCATAAACGATATTAATTTTGGAACATAAACATACAGTATATGGCTGGTCTGGGTGTTTTAGTTTCGTTTTGTGCAGCGACTGCTTTAACTATATCGCCGTGGATTGATTAGAGATATCAAGTACATACAAGTCATTTTTTAAATGTTGTAGTTTGTCTTGTAAAAATGTTACGAGAACATCATCTGTCAACAATTACACAGGTTCTGTTTCCATATTGCGGATTTTGGTTACGTAATATTATTTTCTAATTTCACGTTGTGAATATATGATTTGGGCAAACAGAGCCGCAAAGAAGTACATTATGGGTTGTTGTTTTTTTTTGCAGTTTTATCTAGAACAAGCGATGCTTAAACCTTTGTCTGATTCTTGTGAAACTATCCACACGACAGTTACCCACAGTAGGAGTTGACTTCAGTGATGTCACTGATGGGATGTTTCTAAAAATCCATCCTCTGTAAAACGTCTTCTCTAGTTGTCCTGCATATGTATTCGCTAATGAAGCTGTGTGTTCTGAGCCTGGATCTCTACATTTCTGTATGAACCAGCTTAGAGGGCTAAAGACAACTTGTGTTTAAATTGAGTGTAAGGTAATTTATGCTTCTAAAGTCATGGTCAGCATTTATTATTGTACTGTGCTGTAAACTTGTTCTGTGCCTAGTCACATTATTTTATAGCGTTTTTATAGCGTTATCAAATCTGGTGGCGCTGTGTGTTAGTTTCCTGACTCCCATGTCACATGGTTTGTGATTGAATCCCATGGAACTACTGTACAGTATCACTTTATTTTTTAACAAACATTTCTTTGAAAAAATGAAACGTTTCCCTTGGTCAGAGATTAAATAAAACCTCACTCGCACCAAACAAATTTATATTTCTAAATATCACAACATGATCGAATTTAAGTCTTTTTAATAACAATGAATAGTCACCTATGCGTTACAAAATAAACATTTATATTGATTTGAATCGCGTTTTGATTTAAATCGTAAATGCGTGTTTAAATATATGTGTTTAAAGGCGATATACTGTATAAAAGCGCTGATTCTTATGGAGTGTGTTCCGCCGGGGATTCAAAAAATTTATTTTTTTTAATCGCGTATCTAAGGAAAATTGCAGTATAACTTTGTTAATGCACAAACAGTGGCATGTTACATTATAATTTGGGTGTATCCCCTTGCCAGAAAGCTCTAAATTGCATTTTGAGTGCGGTTCTTGACTTTTTCTAAATTGCAACCCATAAATAAAGCTGATAAAGCTTAGACTAACTGTATTCTAAACTGTATTACAACGTAAATTGCAAAAATACACTTGGAATCTGTCCAAGCCCTCCTACGAAAATTATTTAAACTGCGACACTGATCATTCATCTCTAAATAAACTTTATTTTACATAGCGTTTTAGGCTAATAGGTAATGAGATTGCTCATAAACCTAATCGCTTTTTCTACATAAACACAGCGTGATTGCTCTCTGAAAATGCTTTTCCTTTATATTTAGGCTCAGATTTCAACTATAGATCGCATTATTATAAACTTTCTTGGAAAAATGTATTTTATGTAAACCATGTTTGCTATTAATTCATTTGAGCTAAAATACGTTCATTGTCTTCCAATCGAGTCGAGTTGACATTAGAAGCTTGCCACTCCCGGACAGTTACACCAACGCATTAGCATGTTAAAGCGACTTAATTGAGGTGCCCAGCTACCAGTTAACACTGTACTTCCTACTTTAAAAATACTTGTGAAACCGGTTTAATTCATCACAGCCAGCACTCCTGCAGAGAGGGGGTTGTACTCGTAAAGTAGAAGCAGGCGAGATTTCCAGCGAAAGACACCTCCCCCCCTCAAAAACCCAGTAAGCAGCAAGGCTTTATGTTGAAAATTGAGGTGGATTTTGTTTATGATAAAGAGGAGAAACTGGGATGGGAGGAGGGTTTGGTTTTGCATAAGGGGTGGGATTATGATAATTGGAGGAATTTGCGAGAGTATAATGGTTTGATATATTTGATTTTGTATTGTGGTTGTTATCTATGTTTTTGGTTGGTATTATGTTTATATGGTTGTTTTTGTTGGTTGGTTGTTATTATGGTTATTAATAATACGATCTATAGTTGAAATCTGAGCCTAAATAAAAAGAAAAAGCAAGTGATTAGGTTTATGAGCAATCTAATTACTTATTCGTTTAAAATGCTATACAAAATAAAGTTTATTATTAATTTGCTGGACAGAGCGGTGAACATTATTATGCATAAGACAAAGATAACGATCCTGATCAGTTTAGAAATCTGTGTACGCTGTAAGGTTTTTACTTCTTAAACTTTTAAAATACACGTTTCGAATAGAAAGAAATCCTCTTCCTGGTACAGTCGCATGAAGAGACAGGCGAAACAGCCCTACACAGCCCTGTCGCAGTACACGAATATAATCATATCGTTATTAAATTCTTTAGATACGCGATTCCATATTATATTAGCAGAAAAGCTTAAACTACCACTTTTTCACACGCTATTTCACATGTTAGTTAAATTTAATTTATTTATATATTATATATTTATATCTCTGACCAAGGGAAACGTCTCATTTTTTCAAAGAAATGTTTGTTCACAACGGCGACTGTCAGAAGATAAGACACAGCGGCTCAGGCACCCGCTGAATGGAAAAGGGGCACTTTAATGTTCTGTATGGCTAATACTAAAGCCAATACTAATATTCAATACTTTAATATCCTTTTCTGTATGTTTAACAATAGTGGGTACTGGCCTAATTCGTCCCTGCTCCCGTTGTTAGGTGTTAATGTGTTGTTAAGTGTGAATTTGTAGCTGTTTCCCTGGGGTCTGGCTTTTTTTCTGGAAAACCATAACTGGTCTTGTCCAGATTGACTGTCGGCGCCCAGGTCTGACAGTGCTGCTCCAGCAGTGCCAGGTTCTGGCGCAGCCTCTGTTCTGTGGGCGACAGCGGGACCAGGTCGTCGACAGATCAGGAACTCGATTTCCAGAATTAATGCAGATCAGTAAATCAAGGGACAAAACAATTATTGCGCCCGGGTCCTCAATGGGCTTTGACGTGCTAATGCGTTGGTTTAACAGTCCGGGTGTGGCAAGCCTCTAATGTCTCCCGACTTTGAAAACCAAGTAATAACTTAACTATATGTGCAAACGTTTCATATGTTGCTGTTGTGGATGCCTGTGGAGTGTATCTTATTTGCCGCGCGCCCTCCCCCCCTCTTTCCCTCAATTCAATTCAATTCAATTCAAGGTGTTTTATTAGCATGGCAGATGGGTTCAATCAGTGTTGGGTATTTACTTTGCTTTGAGATTCCACTTTTAAAGGTGATATATAAATTTTTGACTAAAATAAATTGATATCTTTGTCTTCTAAGCTCTCTGTGTACAGTGGAGCCTCCTGTCCAGCCAGCACATGTCCACAGACATTCACAACAGCGACATATCATAAAACGTTTGCACATATAGTGTGCAAAAATGCACTTTATTTACTAAAAATAAGACAGAGATACTGTATCAATTTATGTTGCATTAGCCTGATTATGATTAAAAAAACACATATAATTAAGCACGCGTTTGCGATTTAAATCAAAACACGATTTAAATCAATATAAATGTTTATATTGTATCGCATACTGTAATGCGCACTTTGAATGGCTGCATCTGTACTATCATAACATGCGGTATGATGCGGTATGACGCGTTGTGTTTGTGCCACACCTACCAAGTTTTACCACAGCATACCACACTCTTTGAATGGCTGGATCTGTAATTGAGCAATAAACTACTCAGCAAGTTAAAAGACAAAAGATTCCAGTTACTGTATTTACAAACTGAAACACACAAAGTTAGCTATTTACAGATTACAGATCGAATTCATATTGGAATCTTAACATTATAGTTTTGAGTATGTTTAAATATAGTATTTGCATGTACTGTATGTTTTTACTTCTGTTACCAGTTAATGTTATCATCTATTAATGAATGTGATATTTTTTCTTCTTTCCTTGCCTTATTTTTAGATACTATCTTAATATGTCAGTTTTCAATTACTTTTTATTAAGACAAACCATTGATTTGCTCCATCAGGTATCTTAAGAAGTGTGCAGTATATTTATTTAAAGTGGCAAATTGCCTCTTCAGATTAATTACACCCATACCTCTTTTTACGAAAGTCATCTATATTTCATATCACACATGGCTTGTACTACTCCATAGGCTCTCTGCTAGCTCTCACACATACTAGTTAGTGGAATATGAGGTCCACACTCGATATGAAATGAGTTGCATGACACCTTCCTCTTTACTCTCTACATTTACTGGAGCTTTCTAAAATTTACTTTGTATTGCTTCTTCATAGTTTGAAGTCAGCTTTCATTATTTCAAATTTGGGTAACAATTCATGTTTCAAAGCATTGAATTTTCATAAAAAGAACATTTGTAACAATAGGTATAGGTCTATTAAACTTATGATTCGTGTAAGGTAGGGGTGTCAGCTAACTGCCGCAACTTTTTGTGCACAACTTACTGAAGTTTAACTTTTATATTTTTCACACTGTTAGTGGAGTGAAATACTGTAGATGTTAACTTGGTTGGTTTATGATACATGCTGCTTGCAGGCTGTGAAGCCTAACTATAGGTTACTATAAAAATCAAGGAAACAACAACATGAAGTGTATTAATAAGGTGTAGGGCCACAATGTGACACAGAACAGCTTCAATGTGCCTTGGCATACATTCTACAAAGATCTAGAACTGGAGGGATATGACAGTTATTCAGCATGATTTTGTAATTATTGTAATTATTGGCATTTATTTTGTCCACTTGTCCTCTAGGGGGATTGAGTGGCCCTTAACCATGTCTGGAAAAAGCATCCCACACAATACCAGAGCCACCAGAATCCTTCACCATGGAAAACAAGCACTTAGGCCTGTTGACTACTTTTGGAGTAATCTTTTAAGTAATTCATTGTTTATCCTTTAAGATTTATTTTTAGATTTAAGAATTATTGTTAGGTGTAGCTAAACACTTCATATCCCTGACATAATTAAATAATACAAGATTGTTCACAGATTGCAACATATAAAAAAAAAACTTTTACTGCTTATTTTCCAACATGAATCATTGCATTAACTTTCACTATTTGTTTTTGTATTGCAGCTGCAACAGTCACAGATTTTTGCACAGGGACTATTCTAGCTATTATTTTAGCATTCACAGCCACCTCTAGGACTGTTGACAATAACAGTAAAAGATTTGGTGCACAGTTCCAATAGTTAATTAGATATAGTCAGTTAAGTAAAATAGTTTCCAGGGAAAAACTACAATAACAACTCAAATTTACTCACAAAGTGTTGGGTATGTATTTTACTAACAATCAGTGCATTTCTCAAATTAAAAAAACATGTTTTCTCTGACAATTGAATTGTTGTTGCTTACCTTTGTTAACACTGTTAAGATCTGTGAGTAGTGTAATCTGTAGATTGTTCTCATGCTTCTGTGGGCTCCTGGCTGAGAGTTCAGTTCCCAGTACTACACACAATACCGATACAAAGCTGCAGAGCTTTTATCTGAGAGAGATGCACTTTCACTTTCAATTTCCTGTAACAGGAGCTGTGTATAAACTTACATATTCCATGATTTTAACTTTTAAGAATGTATTTTGATGTAATGTTTAATGTTTAACTGTAGCATTTGGAAAGAAGAATACACTTTTAAGTTACTGTTACGTCCCAGTGTGTGTTCTGTGTGTGTTTTTTCTGTTATGTCCACACTGTTGACCCTTGATTGTTCTCCCTTCCCCATTGGCCCATCATTACACCACACTTTCAGTTGATGTCATCATCAGTTAGCCCTCAGCCAATCAGAACATATCTTATTCAGCATATAACATGGAGGTTTTCAGCAAGAGGAGGCCTTTCGCTTGACTTCGGTCCGTTCGGTTTTGGTTTTGGTTTTCGCTTCGCTTCTGGTTATTGCTTCGGCTTCGTTTGTTGGTTTGTTTTGCTTTGTGTGTGTATATTTTCGTATAGCTTCGGCTTTGTTGTTTTGTTGTTTTTTGTTAGTTTCTTTGTACTTTTGTTTGTTTGTGTGCTCATCCTTTTGTCATTACCTTGCCCCAGTGTTACATGTTCAACTTTTGTGTTCTTTTGTACCCTGCTCCTGTTGATTACTCTTGTTTTCCCTTATTTGTCTTCCTGGTTCACTTGTGTTTTTGTGAACTTTTGTATATAAGGTTAGTTTAGGTTGTTGGGTACACTTACACACTTAGTTGATTTTGTATTAGTACACTAGTTTAGTACGGGTGAGTGCCATTTGTCTTGTATGGTTTTGGGTAGTCAGTGCAGGTTAGCTAGGGTGTTGAAGACGCCGAAGACCGTGTGTTTTGGGTTTTCTTTTGTAGTCAGATTAGCTTTCCCTCACTGTCCTAGCCAGCTCCATTTTGTTTGTTATTTTCTTTCCTTTGGCACCACTCCAGTTCCTTACCCTTGTTATCACGCTTCCCAGTCCCTCACCAAACCCCCCCTACTTCCAAAAGAATTATCCAAAATGTTACACCCCTTTTCCCCTAGACACTTGGGGTCGTAACAGTTACCTAAAAACATGTCTTAAGTTGCAATATGTAATTGTAAACTTAATACAATTAGATTTTTATTTATTACTGCACATTTAATACAATTTATAAAGCAGGGAATGATTTCTAGCTAAGGGCTGCTACTGTACTTTACTATTTTTACATTAATGAACATTGATGTCTTGTGCGGCAGCATACATTTTACTTAAACATCCTTGAGACTTCTCCTTTTTAAATATACAGAATATTCTATCTATGGGGGGAAACCGAGCTTGGAGAAACATTAAGATAAGAGTAATTAAAATACAGTATGTTTTGAATCTGAGATATAGCCCATATTAAAGGTTTACAAGGTCAGGAAAGCAGACCGTAAAAAACTGTAGATTGTAAAGAAGTACAGAAAAGGACAGGATGAATACTGCATGATTCAGTAAGTAAGTGATGGCAACAGCTTAACGATATTCTGTTTGAATCACAGAACAGTAATCGAGAATATATATATAGTTTTATAGATAAAAAGAAGACCAATGTACAATGTAAAAGTACAGTAACACAGAACTCTTGCTCAGCAATGAATTGCTATTGTCTGTCTATCACTATCAGGCAGTTTGAACGCATGCTTGATATGTTTGCTTTTATATGAGCAGGTCTGAGTTGCATATTTTATCTCTTCATTATTTAAACTGTATGTTCTGTTTCCCTATCTGTACTGTTTTTTACAGCATCTGAGTGTTCCTAACTCTATCGAAAGTTGATATCCTTTTGAGTTTCCTTCCCAAGAATGGAATAAAAGGGAAATTCTGCATTTCCCTTTTACCAAACACTGTACCAACAATTTGCGCATTCTGAAAAATTATTTTATACGAAAATTACCCAATATGTATTTTTGTTAAAGTATAATGCAATAAAAATTATTGTCCAAAAAGAATGAATGATTCTGATTCTGGCTCAAACTTAATAATAATAATAATAATAATAATAATAATAATAATAATAATTTCCAGGCAGCCTGGTCTCTTCTAGCTGCTTTAATTGACAAGATATAGGATACCCGTGGAGTTCTAGCCTGATAAACACTTCGGTAATTCATTGTTTATCCTTTGAGATAAGAATTATTGTTAGGTGTAGTTAAACACTTCATATCCCTGACATAATTAAAATATACAAGATTGTTCACAGATTACAAAATAAAAAAAACTTTTACTGCTTATTTTTCCTCACGCATCATTGCATTAACTTTCACCATTTGTTTTTGTATTGCAGCTGCAGCAGTCACAGACTTTTGCACAAGGACTATTCTAGCTATTATTTTAGCATTCACAGCCACCTCTAGGACTGGCGACAATAACAATAAAAGATTTGGTGCACAGTTCCAGTAGTCCATTAGATATAGTCAGTTAAGTAAAATAGTTTCCAAGGAAAAACTACAATAACAACTCAAATTTACTCACAAAGTGTTGGGTATGTATTTTACTAACAATCAGTGCATTTCTCAGATTAAAATATGTTTTCTCTAACAATTGAATTGTTGTTGCTTACCTTTGTTAACACTGTTAAGATCTGTGAGTAGTGTAATCTGTAGATAGATCTTGTGCTTCTGTGGGCTCCTGCCAGAGAGATTCAGTTCCCCGTACTGCACACAATACCGATACAAAGCTACAGAGCTTTTATATTAGAGAGATGCACTTTCACTTTCAATTTCCTGTAACTGGTGTTGTGTATTAGTTTACATATTCCATGACTTTTAACTTTTAAGAATTTATTTTGATTTAATGTTTAATATTTAACTGTAGCATTTGGAAAGAAAAATACACTTTTTAGTTACCTAAAGACATTTATTAAGTTTCAATATGCAATTGGAATACTTAATACAATTATTTTTATTTATGACTGCACATTTAGTACAATTTATAAAGCAGGGGATGATTTAGAAGGGCTAGATTAAATCAAAATAAATTCTTAAAAGTTAAAAGTCATGGAATATGTAAGTTAATACACAGCACCTATTACAGGAAATTGAAAGTGAAAGTGCATCTCTCTAATATAAAAGCTCTGTAGCTTTGTATCAGTATTGTGTGCAGTACTGGGAACTGAATCTCTCAGCCAGGAGCCCACAGAAGCACAAGAACAATCTACAGATTACACTTCTCACAGATCTTAACAGCGTTAACAGAGGTAAGAAACAACAATTCAATTGTTAGAGAAAACATTTTTTTTAATCTGAGAAATGCAATGACTGTTAGTAAAATACATACCCAACACTATGTGAGTAAATTTGAGTTATTGTAGTTTTTCCTTGTAAACTATTTTAGTTAACTGACTATATCTATTGAACTACTAGAACTGTCCACCAAATCTTCTATTGTTATTGTTGACGGGCCCAGAGGTGGCTGTGAAAGCTAAAATAATAGCTAGAATAGTCCCTGTGCAAAAATCTGTGACTGTTGCAGTGGCAATACAAAAATAAGCATATTTTATGTCTTGTAACCTGTGAACAATCTTGTATATTTTAATTATATCAGGGATATGAAGTGTTTAACTACACATAACAATAATTCTAATCTTAAAGGAAAAACAATGAATTACTGAAGGGTTTATCAGGCTAGAGCTCCACATGTATCCTATATCTTGTCAATTAAGACAGGGGCACTTGTGGTGCATTGGTCATTAGTGAAAAGATTTAATCATTTAATATCTTTACTGTGCACGATTTAATCCGCTTAGTATTGGATATTTATATGGAATTTTACAACTAAAGGGAAATTCTGATAGCTGTGCATAAAAAGAATAGGAGCATAACACGTCTGAAGGTCATAAACAATATAAAATTAGGAACATAAACATTATGTAAACTGTATATGGCTGGTATTGGTAGTTTAAATGAAAAATGCACACCAGTATTCCACTTTCTTCCTAAACATTTTATGCCTCAAAGTTTTGCATTCAGTTACATACTGAGGTTATTTTGGAAAAGTTTTTACGTGCTCCTACCAACCATATTAAGTTTATATACTTTGTAAAAAAGTATAATGTTTTAATCTTTTCTGCAAATACGCTCGTTATTGCAGTAAACAAAAGCATACTTTTCAGAATTTGATTAATAGGGAATATAATGTGGAATCACGTATTTAAAGAAATTAATAACAATAAAGTTATATTCATGTACTGTAGCTCAACCAGTAGTATAATACACTTTCTATGTGTGCTTCAGTTTCAGTGCTTCCCGTGTGATGGCTTAAGTGCATGTCTTATGAGCCTGAGGTCTGGTTTTTAAACCCAGCTATTGCCATAAGTTTTCTTTTAACAAATAAACATTTCTCTGAAAAACTAAAATAGAAAATGTTATGGACACTACTGTATATTGACATTTTTTATATTTCTAAATATCACAACTGTTCGAAGCTAAGTCATTTACTAATAACAACGAATAATTTGAAGCTGCGCCTATTGTCGTTATTATTGATAATAAATATTATCGACACTATATTGGATTTGTTGGTATTTCTAAATATCACAAAATGTTCAAAGTTAAGTGATTACCATTTTCCATGTATACTTTCGCTCATTATCACAATAAAATAAACTCATACTTTTCAGAATTTAATTATTTAAGCAATAAGGCACTCGAGGCCTGTGCTATATCGTGGATATAGCCACAATTAAAAGGTGTTGTTAGGCCCGACGCGATGTGGAGGGTTTTAATAAAAAGTTATAATGTTTTAACCTTTTCTGCGAATACACTCATTATCGGAGTAAACAAAATCATACTTTTGATTTGATTAATTTGATTAATTTAATTTGATTAATGGTGAATATAATATGGAATAGCGTATATAAAGAAATTAATAATGATACAATTATATTAATGTAGCTCAAATAATAGGCAGTGAAAACAATTGTCAGTCTGTCCGCGGGGGGAAGGGGGACTGTCTTTCATTGGAAGGTTCACCTATTCTACTCAGAGAATGTAGAGGGGGAGGAAAAGTGCCAGCGGTCATTTTTTTCACTGACAAAGTTCTGTGAACAAAAACTACAGTATGCTTAAGAGCTGTTAAACCGGTTTAATTCAAAACACTTTATTCAGTGGGGCAATTTAACAGACACCTCAAGCCTTTGAAAGGCTTCTTTGAAAAATTAAAAGAGCAAATATTATGGACACTATATTGACATTTTTAGAATTTGATTAAATTGGAATATAATATAGAATCGTGTATCTAAAGAAATTAATAACAATTATATTCATATACTGTAGCTCAAATCCTGTTAAACTAGAAATTAGACACAAGAAGAGTATTATTGGACAATGTTGTGAGGCTCTGTTTGGAATTTCTCTGTAAACTGTAGAAGAGTTAAAGAGTTGAAGAACAGTTAATGTATATCGCCTCTTATGGGGTCATGTGGGTTTGCGCCCTACACCCTGCGGTACCGCTGTGTACATACAGTAAGAACATGTTGTGATATTTTGAAATATAAAAAATGTCAATATAGTGTCCATAATATTTGCTATTTTAGTTTTTCAAAGAAATGTTTATTTGTTAAATGAAAACCCATGACAATAGCTAGATTTAAACACCCAACCTCAGGCTATCACTTAAGCCAGAGCTTCAGTCACTTAAGCCATCACACCACAAAGAGTTTGTGCTACGTTAGATTAATATAATTATATCGTTAATTTCTTTAGATATGCGATTCCATATTATATTCCCTATTAATCAAATTCTAAAAGTATGCTTTTGTTTACTCTGATAATGAGCGTATTCGCAGAAAAGCTTAAAACTGTCACTTTTCTCACAAAGTATATTGTAACGCAACGGGGGTTCAGGCGGGCGCCCTTGCCGCATTAGGTCGGCCCTCCACCGTCGGGGGCTCGAACCCAGGACTCCCGTGTCACTCAACAGGGACCCAGTCTGGTGAGCCAAAAAGAGATCTCTCTACAGCCCAGTAGTTGTAGTCCTGCTATCACAGGGAAGGGCGGCGACGTCACCGCTCTGGTAAGCCGGCTCTTACACACCCTGATGGCCGTATGCGTTACAATATAAACGTAATATAGTCAGAAGGAGCACGGAAAAACGTTTCCGAAATAACCACATGTAAGACTTTGATGCTTAAAATGTTAAGGGAGAAAGTGGGATACTGGTGTGTATTTTTTCTTTAAACTACCAATACCAGCCATATACAGTTTACATAATAAGTTTATGTTCCTAAATTAATATCGTTTATAAGCATGTGAAAGGCATGGTGAATCGGAGATTCTCAAGACTTACTTTGTATGATTGGAAATGAATACAGGATCAGATCAACGAAATGCTGTGCTGTTATTTTTTGTCAATGAAAAAATAATGTCTTTTAGTTTACAAACAGTTACAAAGAGAGTAGACCATGGTAGTACTTTGAACTTACAGCCTGTCCAAGGTCATTCATTATTAATACTATTAGTAATATCTTCCATAAAGACTTTGATGCATAAAATATTTCTGCATAATTGTAAATATTTATGACAAAGGTTGTAGGTTGTGTACTTTTGTCCAACTTAGCTATCTTGCTTTAAAAAAAAACTGACTTTTTAATGTTTAATGATTAACTTTCTGTAATACACAGTTGACATTTATTAAAAGTCTGAAGAGTATACAACTTAATTTCTTAATTGGAAAAAGATTGTCTTTCAGGAGTGACTGGGATTTCAAAGCATGCATTTTCTGTCAACAGCTCAAATGCTGTACATGAGAGGTTTAGCTTCATTAGCTCCACCTGGCGGTGATTCCTGATACTATTATCATAACTGCAGTATTATACCATATGACACGATATGACGCGTTATGATGCGTTGTGAGGTGACACGCCCACCGTGTTTTACCGCAGCATACCCCGCTCATTTTGAATGACTGCATCTGTAAAATAGCCAGAGCCTATCAACACTCAGACCAAGGCCTATGTATCCAGATGCTAATAAACCTATGAGTATGTCTTTGTACTATGTGAGGAAACTGGAGCACCTGGAGGAAACATTTGAAGTCCATGTAGATAGCATGATAAGGTCTGTAATGGAACCCAGGGCCTCAGCTGTAAGAGTAGCAATATTAACCACCACTGTATCACTCTACTCTTTCAGTTCTTCAAATTACATTAAAATGTTGTTTTAAAGTGGATGCTGAACTGTCACAACCTAGTTTCATTGAAGATCTTTCCCCCATCATTCTTGGAGAGAAGGGGAAATACAAATAATTGGTATTAAGAAGAAGGAGAAGGACATATTTGCTCCCAAAGAGAAGCCTTAAGAGTTTCCCATAAGGTTCCATAAGAAATGTCTGGGGTGGTGTTTGTGTCTAAAAGTATTTCTATCTGGGAAATAATAAATTAGATAAAATCCAGGTCAGAGAACAACAACAGGTTGATTCTCCAAAGGTGGACATGTAGGATCTTCAACTGATAGATATAGTTCTGTAATAGGGGAGTTTTACTATTTGCAACTGAAAATGAAATTACTGTTTGAGCATTAAATTATTGTGTGAGATAGACATTGTTGAAAGAGAGAAAGGAGGACATTTGAAAACTGCCATGAAAGAGTGTAAGAAAACTCCACGCATCAGAGATAGTGTAAAAATAAAGAAATGATGTAAAGTTTAATGCAGTCTTATTGACAGGAATACACCTAGAGGAGCAACAGTTTAATGTAGAGTTTAGAACAAAGTTAGAGTCTCCCCTAAGCATCAAGTGATGAGAATCCAAGAAAAAAGTTAATTAGGCTCCTGTCATCCCTATTAGGGTCATAGACATTTGTTTAGATTATTGGAACATTGATCAATTTACCTGTATTACATACCTTACTTTATGATTTGAGACAACCTGAGATACAATGAAAGGTATAGCCTTGTGCAAAACATCCCATGGGCCTCTGCAACTTTGTATCCTCTCCTAGCAGTTTAGCAGTGAATCCAACATGAGCACGGTGTGCAGCACTGGGAACTGAATCTGTCAGCCAGAGTCCACAGAAGCACAAGAAGAAACTACAGATTACGTTGCTTGCAGATATTAACACCATAAACAAAGGTAAAAAAAAACAGTTTTGATACATGTACACATTGTAAACATGGAAGAAATACCTAACATCTTATTTTAAATTGAGTTAAGAATGTGCTTAAAATATTTTACTTAACTGACTATACAGTAGGTGGTGATTTAATTGGGTCATTGAAGATTTATTATTGTCATTGTTCCCAGATTTGGAGGTGGCTGAAGATGTCCTTACCTTAATCATGCTTCTCCTTTACCAGCTTTGAAGATTAGTCAAAAGACATTTAGAGCATCTGCAATTTTATGTACAGATGAGACTAGGATGAACCTTTCCCAAAGTAATGGAAAGGTAAAATGTTAACAAGGATATGCAGAACCTCCAAAGAACATTACCTCTTCTGTGAAGCAATGACAGCATTATGCTTTGCAGTTTTAATTGTCTGAAATCAACCAAATAGAGACAAAGCAGATATATACAAAATTATCATTATTCCTCTTAGATGATTGCAGTGCACTATGTTCAAGTCCAACATATACAGTAACAGTACTTTAACAGTACTTTTGGTACTTTTTTTCTTCTTTTAAACACTGTATAATTTCAATGTTATTTTCCATAAATACAGTATTTGCTTGATACATAAATTCTGCATTCAATACAGATGTATATATGTTACAAAAGAGTTTGGAGTGGGAAATAAAATGAGTATATTAGTATACTCATTTTATTGATTCTATATTTTCTATAGTCAGGATAGAAGTTAATACCATTGCCATAACTCTTTACAAATATTAATAACTGTAGCAAAGCTGAGATTGTAAGCACAGGTAAGTCATCAAAGGGCGGAGTTATTTTTATCGGGAGAGACACATTCTTTGGATTCTCACAGGAAAATCAAGGAATTCGCTGCACCATGTGAGGAACCCAAAGAAGGCTCCACAGCCAAAACATTGTGTTTCCTTTCTTCTCTTTTCAACAGAGAATAAACCTTTACTTGTTCCTTTGCAGCCTACAGATGCTGATGCAGCTGCGTACTTGAACTACTTCTTACTTCAAGTAATCCTAGTAAAACATTAATAAAACATAAATGATTTTTTTTTTTGCTGCACAGTAGTTACCATTGCTGCTCATAGAGCTGGGGCCCTGGATTTACTTCCTTGGGTGATGTCTACATGGAATTTGTACATCCTCTGCACGTTTGTTTAGGTTTCCACTAGGTACTTACTGTATTGGATAAAAAGTGACTAAAATGAATGGTTTAGAATACAATGGTATGTGAGTGTAAGTGTTTGGCTATCTCATGTTTCCTCAGCTGAGTCTGTGACTTCAGGTGCCCACCCTGATCTTCCTGGCCTCTATCAGTCGGGACTCCACCTTCACTCATTATTGTGAGAGTTTTTCTTGCTGCTGGCTGGTAAGAGCAGTACTTTTAAGCATTGCAAAACTATGCTATTTCTGCTTTTCTGTGTGTTTAATGTCTGTACTCCAAACTTTAATCTTTCACTGTAGTGATACCTTTCACAACAATTTATAAAATTTAAGTCTCTGTATTTGAGATTAACAGACCAAAATAATCTCACACCATCAAAGGTATTTTGTACCAAGTATATAAATACAATAAGCTAATAAGAAAATTGGTCATTTGTACTTTACAAATTATAAAAAGAAAATCTTGTGATAGGAGTTCTATTTGGGATGTTTATAACACTATGACAACAGTGGTGTAGATAATGAAATTTGTTGTTACTTGATCTGCCTTACGGCACTCACACATATATGCAAGTATATGTACACATAAAGTCTGCATCAGGAGACGTACAGAGTATAGATTAACAATCTGTTTCACAGCACTATTCACTGTGTAATTTAAAATCTTATGGACTTTATCATCTCAGACACAATATTTAGGCTACCAAGAGAGACTATAGGGTTTCTATCCATTTCCACTTCTGCTTTTCCTGGTGAGGATTGCGGTGAGGCAAGTGCAAGCCAATCATACATGGGAACAATTTGGAGGCCACGGTAAGGGCCAAGAGGGGAAATTTGGCCTGGACACTGGAATGACCCCCTACTCTTCTCGAGAAATGCCCAGGGATCTTTAATGACCACTGAGAGTCAGGACCATGGTTGAAGGTCTCATCAGAAAGACTATACTGGGGCATTAGGACCCACACAGACTGCAGGGTGGGTGCCCCCCACTGGTCCCACTAACACCTTGTCCAGCAGCAAACGTAGTTTCCGAGGAGGTTTCCCATCCAGGTTGGCCAGGGTCAACCCTGCTTAGCTTCAGTGGGTAGCCAGTTGAGAGCTGCAGGGTGATATAGCTGCTGGCCCATTTCCTTCCATTTTATCCAATACAGTGATGTTGCAGAGCAATAGCCTATCCCAGCAAGCAATAGGCAGAATACACCCTAGATGGTACACCAGTGCATTACAGGGCACACACAAACACAAAAACAAACTTATACAGTACCAAGGCCAGTTTTCTCAGAAGTCACTTAATCTAACAGTAAGTTTTTGCATTGTGAAAGGAAACCTATGCAAACACAGAGCAAGGTCTAAAATTAAACTCAGGGCCCCAGTGCTTCAAGGCAGCAATGCTGATCACTGGGTTGCCTGATATGCATGTTACTAAGTTTAAATATTATATTTTAATTTGAGGTAACTTTTATTAATTAAAATAAAAAGAGCTATTATTGACTTTTGAGAAGTGTCAGAGATATGCAGATCCATACATACAATAATTTGCATGAGTTAACTTTTGGTACATCCATTCTAAAATCCCTACTCTACAAGTTATTACCTATAGGAGTTGTTTAAGGAGACATACACCTGACATTCAAATGACTTATTCGGTTTTGTTGTCATCTAAGAATTTTATATTAGGTAGAAAAATGTACTCTTCAGCAAGACAATGACCTCTACTAGAGCACGGTCACATTGAAGTTAACTTGCAAAAGGAAAATTCTATAGAAATTCATGGTAAGACTTGGCAATTCCATCAGCTATGCCCAGAAAACTGTAGAACTTTTGCCAGGAGAAAAGGATCAAATTAATTCACATCAGTTTGCTGTAGTTGCTGGTAAGCTGTACTGCAGCATGATGATTGATCAAAACCCAACAACAAATCTCAGTGCACTGCTAAAGATGTTATTATAGAAGCAGTGAATAGCAAGATCAGAAATTCTAAGGGGGATCTTTCATCCACATGCATAGTGTACAGTATATACTGTACACTATGGTAATTGGCTATGTCGGATAAAATGGAATGTCAGATAAATGAAAGTCAGATAAACGCGACTCTATTGTACTGAATTATGGGTCTGAAACCTTTTGCTTATCTCTAAACTTCAATTTGTATATCTTCTTACAGTTTTTGCTGACATTCAGCATCCTTCACATTTAATAATGATAAATCAGATCATTACAGCTCTGGATAAAAATAAATACTGTTTCCTCTGCTTGAAATGAAAGTAGCCAAATATTTTCTGAACTGATGTTGATACAATAATATAATGCTAAAATTGTAAAATTTTATAAGCCCCCATTTGTCACACAAAATGTTAACAGGATCACCTCCTAACAATGTTATATCCAGAATATTTAGGAAAGGTTTCCATGTGTACAAGTGCATATGAACACGCAGTTGCAGAGCACAAATTGATTTATTATCCTTTACTCTTAGGAAGAAGAATCATGGAAATAATACAAGGTACCAAAAAAATTACCAAGGCTGAAGATGTACGAAATGACAACAAAATGCTAATGAAACCTAATGCTAATTGGGAAGAGTTTTTGATGCCAGCTCCAATTTCCATAGCCATTTTAGGAGAATTAGTCTTTATCTCTTCTAATACAGACTTTTCTATCAATAAAAATCCCCCAAAAGATGGCTTTAAATTCATTCGTTACCCAGAGTCCTTCCGCGCCTGTCTCATGCAAGTGTGCAATGCTGGATGGGGTGCGTTCAACGAGGCCCATAAGAACATGGACCAGATTCGTCTCCACTCTGCCAATGTGCCAGAGTATGTAAAATTAGCAGTCAAGTTGATTGTCCAAGATGACGACAAGCTCATCGAGCTCATGCTCCCTGACCAGCTAGAAAACATCAGCTCCATAGCAGAGGAGTGTAAAATCCTGTCAGAGCTCACAGAGAAAAAATTCACCTTTGTCATTGATCTGATTCAAGAGCTGATGGAGGCCTGTTTGAATGCTAAGGCAGCCTATTGTGAAGAATTAGAAGAACTGAAGCAGAAAATAGAGGAATCCAAGCTGAGGAAACAAACAGCAGAAGAAGGAAAACGTAGAGCAAATAAGACATTTGAAAACATGCAAAAGCAGTTGGATGAAGCTCAACAAGAATATAAAAAAGCCATGGATTCTCTGCCCAGTGGTTGGGATATTGTTGGCATGAACTTTGTGGAGGGCCTCACTAATTTAGTTAATTTCTGTTATAGTGCTTGTACTGCAAGTGTAACTAAGCTTGGAAGAAAAACAAGTAAGGAGCAAAATCCCATTGCGTTAGGCAATGTTTATGCCAAATCACAGGTTCTCTTGAGTCTCCTAGAACAAGTTAAGTCTTATTTTCATGAAGACAAAATACATTGGGACGTACTTTATGATCAAAAGAAGGAATGTGCAAAGTCTGAGTGGGTGGCAGATCAAGTGAAAAGAGTTAAGGAATCTTTGGAAAAAGAAGAAGACTGCAAGCCAAAAATAACAGCAATGCAAATGTGCGAAGACATTCTTACAATCTGCTCTTGTCTAACAGATATTGCTCCAGACAATGCCTGTGAAGAAAGCAAACAAAAAGAGTTAATAACAAAACTAAAAAAGTTGAAAACACAGGCTATGAAGTTTGATACCGAGAGTAAAGGCTTCACGGGTGCCTCTGCCTTTCCTGTAACCCCCCCACAACTGGCCAAACAGCAAGAGGAGCAAAGTACACAGAGAAAAAGTGCAGGCGACGTCGCAGCTGACAACGCCCGTTTTCGCATAGAGCAGAGTCGAGCTCAGATGAAACAAGCACAAGAGATGTTCCAGAAAAGCTTGGAAAATCTGGACAAATACCACAGTGACCTGACTGAAATCCTAGTCACAATGAGGAGCTGTGAGGTGAAAGAAATCGACTTCAAGACCACTATTAAAATGCTGACAAAGGGACTGGATGCGATGGGAAAAGTAAAGGAACAATGGGAGAAGATGGTGTTCTTTTTCCAGATGCTCTCCAACATAATCAAAACCAACCTAAACAAACATTTAAAGGATGTTGTCCAAACTGCAGAAAAAGCAGGTTCTTCCAAGCTTGGCTATTCAGCAAAATCATTCCTAAGAGATCTGCTGTATAACCAAGCTTTCCAAGCATCTAATATTGCCAGTTTGGTGAACATGATCTCTGGGACCTACACAGAGATCTCCAACTTGTACCTCATGGATAGAATCAGCTGCTTGGGGAAACTCATGGCCTTAGACCCCAGCAAATCTGACTTTGATACAGAACGGAAAAAGTTACAGATTGGCTGTGAAGAAGCAGAAGCAGGAATAAAAACAATTGTACTGAAAAATAAAATAGAATTTGAAAGGAATACAAAATCAAGAACAGAGAAGATTGAAAAAGCACTCAATGGAGCATTGCCCCCAGCCTCTGAGGAAGAGATAAAAGAAGTTAGACAATGTGTTGAAGTGGGAATGAAGATGTCAATGCAAGAAGAAGAAGATGAGGGGCAGTATTGTTAGCCCTTACATTTTTCCGCTGAAAATGCAAAGAAATAAATGTACGAGTCCTACAAAATATGCTTCTTTGTCATACAGGCTTATACTATAACATGATAGACGTGGTACTGGAAAACATTGCTTAATAGAAAACTGCAGGATTTGTTCAATGGGAATTAACGGGCTCGGTGTAGTTAGTTTGGATTCACGGAAACTAAGATGTTTTTTTCTGCAGTAATACAGTATACACATTTCTGTAGTATTATTACTTTGATTATAGCATTACAAATTAATTGGAGTGGAATATATTTTTCTATTTTTATTGCTTATTGCTTTAGGTACATATGTGTTTCCTGCAGGTATTGTGATGATACTTTTATAATGGACAGCCTCAGAGTAGATCTTGTCTATAACAGAATTGTACACAATATGATAAATGTGTTTGCTTAGTCGTGATTTGTTTCTAAATCTTTGAAATTTCATTTGCTGCTTCTACAGTTTGCTTCCTCCATATCTGAAAATTTGACCATTTCAATATTTAAACAGGAATCTAGATCACAGATATAAAAATAATAAAGAGCAGTGGTCCTAGTAGAGATCCCTGTGGTACTTGATTACATCACGTCAAACTAACACATCCTTATCTGTATCATCTGTTTTCTGTTTAATAATTAATTCTCACTTGTTTCCTTGAATCCCTACCAGATTTGAGAATTAATTTGAGAATTAACCTGTTCTTTTTATATACATTTGTAGCGGCAATGCTTATTAATAAGACAGAATTAAGTGTTGCTGTGCTTCCTAAATGAGGCCCCATCTCTCTTTCTCATCTCTGTGGTGCAGCCACAGAGAAGCTACTCATGCAGTTCTGATTTAGATTTATCTTTGAGATAAGAAGCAGCTTCCAAATGGGGATGTGCCCAGCCATGCTTGGCTATCATGATCAATGGCCATTCCTGGCACCTATCTGTCAGTAAAATTCTTGGGAACATCTGGATTGCGGTCCTAGATGTCAGAGGTCATTGTGACTCTTCTCTCACTTTGACCAACCAATCAGGAACCTGCAGGGCGTGGTAACCCCATGTGGGTCAGAAATGCCCACTAAACTTTCGACCTATCACCACCTGTCTTGGTCCTGGTTTAAAAGACACCGCACAGCTCAGAAATTTTGCTTCTCTGGCCACTTTTCACACCCTTTAGAGACAATCACGTGACGGTGCGTGTTGTCTGGGACTGGAACCTTGTTTCAGCAAAGTGTCAGCCAAGGGAATGCCCGTACATAAATTGCTAGCCGACACCTTAGTGGACGCTTCGCTTGATCACCAGAGTATAGGTTTGGACTCTTGTCGACAACTTGAATACGTTTTTATTCAGCAACAGCGCTACACCAAAGCAAACCGAGTTTCTTCCATCTAAAAAGTGACCTGCTCGGACCCGTGGTCACCCTCTGTGCATAGAGACTTTCTACTAATCAGCCAGACTACTAGTAGGTTCCTGAGAGAGACACTGTCGGCATGTCGCCACAGCAGAAATCTCTCCTCCTAATTCGTCCATCTCCGAGCTGCACCAAGACTGGTTGGCAAAAAGCCAGAGGACGCCGGGACGATGCCTATTGGCGATTGGACGCAGCCGCTAGCTGGTCTTGGTGTCCGTACCAGGAAATACGAATCCACATCTGGATAAGTAAACCCAATGTTCTACATTGCATCTATAGAATTCAACTGTTACCTCAACACAAGTTGATATCAATCCAATTCATATGAGTAATGTATTTACTTTTGAGTAGCTAATGTAGATTGATTAACAGTAGTATAGCCGAATGGTATACTGAAGCATATTCTTTGTTTGTATCTCTTTGTGTTTTGCATCTCTTCGTGATTATATACCTTGCATTTTGATAACCCTCACAGTAAGATCTGCCACCTGTATCCAGGCAGACTGTTATATGTTTTATGCACAATTTATGTATTAATAAATGTATCTCGTTTATTGAATCTATGTGTGTGCGTCGCTGATTGATTGATTATCTAAAAGCCATAACGAACCACCTGGTGATTGCTGCTACAATTAATAAATTGCCCCCGATAAATTCACAAAACCCCTACAGAAGGTAAAAGGGGATGCTCGATGTGAGTGAAAGTGGGAAGTAGATAATGTGTACGCTTTTGATGTTTTTATTGTTTGTGAACATACACACACAACACTCAAACATAAACACACCTCATAATAAAAGAGCAAATCACTTAGTAGGAGGATTTAAAGGACATTGGGAGCCGAGAATAGCTCTGACTGGAGCCTAGTGCGTAAGTCCACCCTAGGGCAAAAGCATCAATGCTGGCGTTCTGGGAATGGTAAGTTACTTATCTGGGAGGAGAGTTGCACGTGTTCTCGTTCCTTACTTGTGAACAGTGCAAGGTACAGTAAGTCCTCTCTAAAGACTCTGAGAGGCATTTAGATCTGGAGGTAACAGACGCCCCTAGTTGCATGACTGCAGCAATGCACAGTTTTTTTCCAAGTGTAAAGCAATTCTCTATGAGCTGTTACCTCACATGACACAGTAAGAAACTGTACATGTGTGCTAACTGGCTGTCTGATGAAGCACTGGAGGTGTCTGTATATGTATCAGACAAATGCAAGTTAAAGAATGTGAGGAAAAGCTGAAAAAAAGCACAGACTTTCAGATGGTGTTTGTGCTGAACAGTGGTGTAAGGATAAACAGACAGATATTTGAATAAGTGATATTGTGTTTATAAAAAGTTACACTGTTGAAGGAGATACATGTAGATGTGAAACAAAATACAGTGCATTTACGCTAAAACCAAAACTATAATGTTCATGAGGTGTAACACATAATCTAATAATTTAAGGGTGTAGTACAAAAAATATTCAAGAGTTGTATGTGTGTTTTATGAATTTGTGTGCCGACATGTGTGTGTGTAAAAGACCTCAGTGCATAACTGTGAGTTTTGGTACAGTAAATGACGCTGCGAGTGTGTTTAGCCAGCCGGCTAGAGACTTAACTAAAGAAACTTGACTAAAGCAAATCAAATCAACTTAAGTGACTAGAAAACATAAGAGCGTCTAAAACGTATAAGTACAAATACCAGCACAGTACAGGTGGACCTAAATGAGTTATCTAAACATAGTATTTGTATAAAATTAATTTGAACAAAAGTTGAAATATATTAAGACAGTACAGTCCCGCAGTGGTTAGCATTTGTGCTTTGTACTACTTAGGCTTAGGTTCAATTAAAGGGGTGATTCCTCATTGGTAATTAAGCAGAATTATTTGAGTGGCTTGAAACCAGATATCGCTAAAATGCTGTAAATTCAGAATCATGACTGGTGGATAAAACCACTGTGAAATTTGCAGAACTGGCTAAACTCTGCCGACAGATTGATTTTAACAAGGCCTGGATGGACTCTTTTTACAGAGTGAGCACACCTCATAACAGATCTGCTTAAGGGGGGAGTGCAGTCCAAGAACAAGATTGCCTTGGATACAGCAGCAAAAGCCGTAATAATTTGAAACAAGCTCTTTTGCAGGTGCTAGGACTGGAGTTTCCTCAGATGGATAAACCATTCCTTTGTATGTAAGTGTGGAAAATGGTTTCTGGGCAGCTGTGCTGATGCAGGAGCATGGAAATAGGCACCTCCCGGTGGGATACTATTCAGGACCATTAGATGCTGTTGCCAAAGGGTGGGGAGGCCTTGAAGATTTAATGAAGATTTAATACTGTTTACCGATGGGTCCTTTCTGGTGCATGAGGGAGAGCGGAGATCAGGCTGGGCTGTTATGACAGAATTTGATGTGTTAACGACCGGAAAGATGCCCTCACTTCCTCAGCACAGCAAGCCAAGTTGAGAGCACTGATTCAAGCTTGTAAATATGCTAAAGGAAAAAATGTAACAATTTATACAGATTCTATATATGTATTTGGTGTATGCCATGATTTTGGATGGCTGTGGAGGAAAAGAGATTTCCTCTCCACTGCAGGGACGCAGGGAAGAATGCTGGATTGGCCTCTGAAATGTTAGAAGCTTTGCAGCTGCCGACTGAAGTAGCTGTGGTGAAGTGTAAAGGACACAATAAAGAAATGTCTCCAGTAACTTGAGGGAAGAACCTTGCAGATGCAGCTGCCAGGCGGGCAGCCCTGGGAGTGCAGGAGTCTCTTGAGACCTCTGTTGGTGGAAAAGGGACAGTTACAGGATATTCAGGCTGAGGCTTCCAGAACAGAGAAATGCACATGGTTAGAAAGGAATGTGGGGCTGCATGATAATGATGTCAACTACAGCTCAGGTGCGGGTGCTACAGCTCAAAAGTCCTGCTCCTGAGGGACCTTTCATGCACTGGCAAATTGAAAATTGTAGCTTGCCAATATGTAAAGGGAAAACTGGACTCTTAAAGATTGTGGATCTGTTTTCCCAGTGGGTTGAGGCCACTGCCTCTTTAACTGCCCAGCTGCTTGGATTCTGATCAAGTGACATACTTAACAGGGAAGGTGTGACAGGCTGTGGCTGCGTTGTTAGGGGTGAGATGGGACCTTCATTGTCCCCATCACCCACAGTCTGCAGGAACAGTGAAACGAATGAACAGAACTCTGAAAGACTGACAAGATATTATCTAATGACTGAAGGAACACTGTGGGTAGATGCTCTGCCTACGGTCCTGTGTAGCCTGCTGGCTGAATCAAACAGAACTGTGGGACTGAGCCCATTTGAGATCATCACGGGCCGACCAATGAAACTCCCTGGAGGGCCAAATTTGGCTAATGGATTGTTGAGTTTGCTAACTAATTCTCTATTGCAGTATTGTAGGTTCTTAACCGAAGTGGTGCACGGGGCTGGTGAACAGGTGCTGGATGCTTGGGGACTTCCAGTAGAGGGAAGACATGACCTGATACCTGACGAGTGGGTGTGGGTGAAAAAGATGCCCTGACTGACATTGCAACCCAGCTGAGAGGGACCATACCAAGTGCTACAGACTACCAACTCTGCCATCCGAATGACAGGGGGAGATCGCTGGATCCATGCATTGCACTGTCACCGAGCCACTGCACCAGAGACTGAGTGAACAGAAATAATGCTGTTGCTATTCTTTCTGTGTCAGACGGGCTTCCTAAGAGGGGCCAACAGTGTGCTTGTTAGGCCTGAGGAACATCACTCTGATATTGGGGAATATGGTATCAACACATTCTTGGCATTGTCATATCTATCAGCCACAAATAATAATCAAAGCTCATGTTGGGTCTGTATTGCTATACCGAGATCCTGATGATTGATCTCCACATGGCTGAGGTCTGTGTTTGGGTTCTGGGGTGGAACATTGTTACAGTATCTATTTGTAGAGTTAGTATTGCTTATACAGTATGTGCAATTGTAATCGTCACTTGCGGTAAGACTTTAATCACGTCTTGCTATAATCGTGTAACTCACAAAGTCATGGTAATGCATGCCTGTACTCCTAAAAAGGCGAAGTCTGACTCATGTTGTTTGTGTAGTACTGAAGGGGGGGAATGAAGAAAGATAGGAAATGTGAAAAAATGGTTTACTTGTTTCTTTATGCACAAAGACTTCTTTTGGTAAAAAACATTCCATGCTTAAGCTCTTTTGAGTTATGGCAGGGATGGGAGTTAACTGATAAGAGATTCCAAGTATAGGATAGAGACTCCCTAACTATGGGAAGATAAGACTGGCCATTCAAAGTGTTCAAGATCTAGAGAATGTCCAAACACAGGTGACCTTCCCCCATTACCACGGTAACAATTTGCGTCAGAAATGGATGAAGTTTGCTATATAAACTGGAGCTTTGTACCTATAATTTTGAACAACTCTTTGAATATACTGTACCTAGCATGCAATTAAACTCACTTGTTTCAACTTCATCTCGGGGTCCAGAACTTATTTGTTTGTTACAACAATGGTTACATCTCAGCAAACATCCCCTTCTGTTTTAAAGATGGAAATGTTTACAATGTCAGGTGTTGCACACTTTATCTAAACTCTTTGATACACTTCCTAGTCACCTATAGCAGTAACAATACTAACATAAATCTCAATCACAATAGGTAAATTTAAAAAATAAAACGAATGAAAATGTAGCAAATTTGTTTTTATAGGCAAATCAATACACAAATGTTTACAGTAAGAAAACATGGATTCATTTTTTGTTACTATTTCATTTCCAGAGTGCTGTTGTTAGAGTGCTCTGAGTCTCTTCACCCAGTAGATTTGTTACAGCTATGCACTGGCTGAAAACTGGCCAGGCTCCACAGCTCCTGGTTTATGATGCAACAAACCATCAGTCAGGAGTTCCTGATTGATTCACTGGCAGTGGGTCTGGAACAGCCTCTACACTGATAATCATTTTGTGTATGTAGATGTATTTAAGTACTAAGCTTAACAGGCTATGAAACTGAAAATTGGAAATAAAATAAATTATGTTAATTAATAGTATAGCTTTTTAATATTTAATATTTTAAGCATAACTAGATAACTATTTTTATCTTGTAATATTTATTAGATAAAATGCAATCCAATCAACTCCATTTCTAAAGACAGATCACAGACGCTATTGTGAGACACTGGGGATCTGGATGTTTTTCATTTAGATGTGTTAATCAAACAGAACCACAAAAACACTGACTACCATTATTAGTATTGACCTCAAGAGGGATGCAGGGCACATCAGTGCTGTCTCCCCTGTAACAGCACCATGATTTCATCAGTAAACAGGCTTAATTTCCAACAATCGTCAACTCAGTTCTCCCATTGCTGACATTTGTCTCCTCCTAGCTAGTGATGTAAAAACTGCACCGTGCTTAGATTTCTTATTCAGCACTTGAAGGATTTTAGTCTGAAACATTCTGATATTTTAATAATTTAAATGGTGTGTATATAATAAAAACCGGAAGGAAACAAAATCTCCTTGAAGGAGATCTGTTTCTCTTTATAAATTTGGTGAACTTCTTACACAAGGCACTTCTTTTAAGTAATTTGTAAGTATTTTTACCCCCACTCTGTGAAAAAAATGAAAGTTCAAAAATGTGGTGTCAGTTCACATGCCTTGAACAACATTCCACAGTAAATGAAAGAACATTATACATGTGATGCCTCTTGATTATTCATAGTGAAGTATGAGATCTCTCCCCCACAAAATGATCATTACTACTACTGGGAAGCTTATAATGGAGTGGTGGCACTGTGGTTAAGGCTCTGCACTTGTGGGTAGAAGGTTGCTGGTTATAATCCCATGGCTGGCAGAGAAATTCTATTCTGTTGGGCCCCTGAGCAAGGCTCCAGGGGTGCTGTATAAATGGCTGACCCCCAGCTTCTCTCTCTGCCTGTGTGTCTTTTGGAGAGCAAGATGGATTATGTGAGAAAAAAAATTCCTAATGCAAGAAATTGTATCATCCAGGTGGAGCCCCTGTTACCTGCAAAGAACTTCTGGTGAAGTGTCCAGAAAAGCCCTATGTATGTGCAAGTAATTATGATGATGATGATGATGATGATTATTATTATTATTAAAATTAAAGAATTGCACATATAATTTCTTTGCCTGTTTTATTAGAATTGCACACCAACACATTATTATCTATCAACAGTTTTATATCTCCAGTCATTGTACATTTTAAATTTTCTAGAGCCAAAACAAATTTGAGTGCAGTTACTTGAATAAATTTGAATCAAACTCTGATACTTTTGTCTTGTTTTACTTGTTTTTTGTTTATTTAACAGCGCAAGAGTGGGAGGAGCCACAGTGAGTACTGGTAAAAGTCAACACCCCATCTGAGGGGGCAGAGACACTGGTGTGAGGTTAGCGAAAAAAAACCCCACAAAAAACACAAATAGGGCTGGAAAAAGATTTTAAAAAACACTAAAGAAAAAATACACCGCTTAGCACAGCAGTGGCCAGGCTGGACATACCCTATTTAACAGGGTCTAGTCTGGGAGAGCAGGGAGCGTAAGGCCTAAATAAAAATAAAACCTCAACCTGTCTCGGTGAAAGATGCATGGCAGGAGAGGGGGGGAAAAGGGTCAGTCTGCACCAATATAGATACACGGTGGGACCGGCAAAAAGAAAACAAAAAGGAAAAAAGAGGGCCTTATGCTCAGTCACAATCCCCTCCAGGACTGTCGGTGGAAGGTCCTCCCCTTGAGGGGGTCTGCGCATCCCTTCAGGGAGGTGCTCAGTGTATCTTTAAGTGCCCCCACAGCCGTGGTTGCTGCAGCAATCCATCGTCCTTAATCCAGGGCTCTGTCTCCACACTGAACACACCCCCATGTAATGCCACAACTGTTTCTGGGGTGGAATTCCCCAGCTTGGTTAAAAGACAAGCTTTTGCATCTCTGGAGCAGAAAAACAAACAGCGATGTCTACACACTCTAGAAAGCAAGGCTGGTAGGGCTTGATGGGGGTTGTGTGAAGTGCACTTCACCTCTCAGGTTTCCTGTTTTTATTGAAGGATAATGACCCTTGCACTCTTGGTTAGATTGAATACAAACAAGGTATAACCTTTTGCAAAATCATTACAGTGGACCAGAACTGACTTCTGGTCAGTACATAAACAGATGTTTATCTGCTGTTTGAACTAGATTAAAATATTCACAAACACAGATCTCCCCGGAAACAAAAAACAGGTTGTAGTGGCTTTGCAGGTACAGTATGTGTTCGCCATCCTAGTACAAAGCCAAGAAATTAATGCTGTAATGTTGAAAGTTGTAGTTTCCCGTGTAGCTTCCTCTGAAGGATTCATTGTCTACAACCCCAGCACAAGCATCTTTGACTGCTGCCCAAGTTGTTTTCTTGGTTTTAGATTCTGCTTCTCACACCAGGGCTTTAGATTTTCAAATGGACATTGTCAAAGGGGTTCATTTTTGTTGGGCCTAAGCAGGCCTAGGAATGACATACCCATGGTGCCACTTTCACCCTTTTAACAAACAGCGATGCTGAGAGAACCTTATTTTAAAGTCAGCTCATTGGCCACAAGGCAGAAGGACTCTTTGTTGCTCATGAGTTTCATTTCTGCACCCAGCTCAGCATTATCTTGTCCTGGATAAAAAGGTCCACCTGGATGTGTCACAACAGGTCTTCTTTATTATTGCCGGTTGTGAATTTGGTTCCTTTTTCTGAAACCTTGGTTTGCGCCATCCAATGTAGTGACTTCATGCTTTCCCTTAGTATCTCTGTAAAACAGTGCTGTAGAGAGCTGTGTTCTCAGGGTGTATTCATTGTAGTTAAGGATGGTTTTTATCAGAACCCTGTGAGATTAAAGGCTGTTGCTCTGACTGATCTCACAGTCACCAACAGTGATGCCTATCTGTCTGAAAAGCAATGCCACAGGGTAATTCAAAACGACTACCCTGGTGGTATCTGCAATCTTGTCACCATTTCCTTTGATAACATTGGTAATATTGTTTGATAGATCATGGTGTTGTTCAAGTTCATGTAATCATTGCCGTTTCCCGTTACAAAAAATTCTTGAAAGACCTATTAGCAGTGAGACTCCATTTAAAGATTTCTCGGTGCTTGACTGTGTTGGTAATACTTTTACAAAGTCAGATTTTGTGCATTCTTGTGAGCTACAGTGCACAGACTCCATGGTTAAAATATCTCACCGTCTTATTGCGTCAGACATAGACCTTTCTTCTTTCTCACAGCCCATTTCTTGTGACTGAGTTTGATTTGACTCCATGTTTGATAAACATTAGTCCTGAACCCTGTTGCTGCTGAGGGTTCACTATTTATCACAGCATTAGCAATTATTAGCACACGCGTTACAGTATGCTCCTATTCTTTTTATGCTCAGCTACTAAGATTTCCCTTCAGTGGTAAAATTCCATATGAATATTCAATACTACAATGGGCACAGTAAAGACGTTTAATGTAAATCTTTCTACGACAGACCAATGGACCACGAGTGCCCCTGTCAGTCAACCAATCACGTACCGTGGTACTGCGAGTCAACTTGCGTCAAAATGCGCGACGCCGTAGCCAATTACCTCCCGTACGTCTCTGTACCGCGCACTTTGAATGGCTGCATCTGTATGCTGTTGCCTTTTTATGTGCGGTTTTGCAATTTCACAACAATGTCTCAAAAAAGTACTGCTTTCCTAAATAGGGCCCTGAATATACAGTATCACTGATCCCCTCCAGTACTGGACTGGCAAGCCTTCGAAACCAGTCAATCTGTAACTGGCTTGATACTGGTGATAGTCCCAATACATGGCAGAGTCTCCATAGGGTCTAATTGGTTATTCTTCATAGGCCTGAGCTGTAACTTGAATATCACTTTCCATACGTGAAGTTGCTGGGTTTGTTCTAATCACTTCTTATTTCAGTCGTTATTGTGTTGAAAGGCTCAACATTTACAGGAACATAATGTGACTTATTGAAGGAGGGCATGATGAGCAATCCTTCTGATCCTTGGATAAGTACACAGTGCAGGATAGGTTTGTAAGTGTAAGTGCCATTTTCTAAAAGCAGATCAAATTCAGTATAGTTGTTGAATGTATCAAAAGTGGGAGAAATTACACACCCTTTTCAGTCTAATGTTTCTGGGGAAAGTAAGCATGAGTCAATATAAAACTTTTTCACCATCTCTTTGCCCAACTGTCTCATAAAGGCAAGCCCCAGGCATACTTGGACAACACATCTGTACATGTAAGCATGTATTTAAACCCCTTGTGAAACTGCGTGTTGACTTACGTTGAAGGTTGGCCTGCCACTGCCAGCTCGTTTCACATCTCTATGGGTTTTCACAGAAAATTGACACATTCAGGTTTACGTAGAGAATAGGTGTACTGGTCTGACAGCCATTATGAAACCTCCGGCCAACCGAACCTCAAACTCTCAGATTCCAGTCTATTTCATGACCTGGACACCCCATTGTCTTGGGCTCTTTAGCTGTATAGTACAAGGAGTCCAGTCTCTCCACACCGATGATGGACAATGTGTCTGCAAGCTGACAGAAGTGGAGGAGGGACATCACACCAGGGGCACCCTACTGTCCACCTGTTACCTGACACTTTGCCGAGGGCTGTAGAGCTTACAGTATCTGCTTTTGTCTCTGGTCTCTCCATGGGAATCTGAATGAAGCAGCCCCACCCGTGTGGAAATGGTCATATGTGTCAGGTTTGAAGGTTTCTTGGAGGAATACTCACTTAAAGATTCTGTGGGTGAGATGGAATCTTATTACACTTTACTGGTTGGTTTAGCCCTTTATATTGCAGCGTTCAGAGTTCACATTACGGTATGAAGACCAGGCTCCTGTCTCCTGTTCCAGAGCTAGCTTGAGGCTCTCTCTCTCCACTGTCTCTTCCAGCCTTCAGACTGCTGTCTGTCTGACCCTTCCAGTCAGCCCCACAGCTGTCATCTCTCTCCACACTGACTGTGCAGGGAATCCTCTGTACTCAGTCTGCAGTTGGAACAACCACTCCTGCCCCCCTTTCCCTTTGCTGTCTTGTACCAGATCTTCATATCTGGAACTTTTCATTGCAATGTCCTCTAGTTAAGAATATATTGATCATCTTCTATTTAGTTTACCTACCCTTATAGCAAAGGCAAGTTACTGTACAGAGTAATGAGGACACTATGAGCTGTACTCACTCTCTAGTAATCAAGAGGGTGATTGAAGAATAAATGTCCTATATTAAATCCTGTGCTGTCTGTGGTAAACTGGTGGCTCTGGGAGATCTGACAGCCTGTGAGGGGTTAAAGTGTGAAGATGAGGCACCTTGAATTGAATTGAACAGTTGGCTACAGTTAGTACATTGTGGGTTCAGTATCTGTGGCAGGTATAACAGAAGTTCTAGTAGAGAGCTGCTTCAGTGTGTGAACTGTAAGAGATAGAGGTTAAAAACACATTCATTTGTAAAATAACTCATATGATATTTAAACAGGTGTGTCATTGTCATGAAATTTGTATAAATGAGTTCCAAAGAAATCCAGAGAAAAAAAGAGCCTCCAGATCTCACAGAACCCTGAGAGCCCAGAGACCCTGCTTGCTTGCAGGACACAACCGTGGCCACAAGGTGATGCTCATCTCAACTTTGTGCTTCAGAACTGTTTTAAAATGAGTAAAATTCATGTGTTTTTTTAAAGAAGGATTCTACATCAAATACTTGCTTAAACTAAGTAAATAAAAGCTTACTACAGTATTAGTTTTAAAGCTACAGTATTACTGCCCTAAAACAGAAAACGTAATAAAGTTTAAGGAATGTGCAAGCTTTTCAATTATTTAGGGACAAACTGTTAACAGTACTGCAGTGCACTGCTAGTAATGCAACAGAAATAAAATAAAATAGTAGAAAGTAACCAAACACTTGCAGATTGCACCTGTTCTCCTAGCTCTGGCCTTTTCTAACTGTCTGTGACAGGATTTGTATACAGGAAGAAGCTTTGCATACCTGTGCCGCCTCACTGCTCCAAACACTTTAAAACTCACAGTGTGGATCAATCACTGTTCAGCTCTTTCAGAGTCACTAACACACACAGGACAATGATGTCACTGATTCTACTGCTGGGGACACTGGGGCTCTTTGTTCAAGGTGAGGACAAAAGAAAATACGTTTAAATGTTTGTACTAGCTTAATGCTCAATTTTCTTAAGACATGTGTAATGTATTCAATTATATATATATTGTACACACATTAAATAATGTCATACATGTTTAAGATTTTCATTTTAGAAAATGTCCTTATTTTATTTCAGGTTGCCATGGTCAAATTGTTCTGACTCAGTCTCCAGCTCAAACTGTTCTCCCAGGAAGCTCTGTCTCAATCAGCTGTACAGCCAGTCAGTCTACTAGTGATGATGTACACTGGTACCTGCAGAAACCTGGCCAGGTTCCACAGCTCCTGGTACATGATGCAACTAACCGTTATACTAGGATTCCTGATCGATTCACTGGCAGTTACTCTGGAACAGTCTTCACACTGAAAATCACTGGAGTCCAGGCTGAAGATGCAGGAGATTATTACTGTCAGCAGGACTATAGCTACCCATTCAAACAGTGATACATGTCTGTACAAAAACCTCCCTCAGCTCTACAGAAGGTTCTCGGGCTCATCAAAAGGAACCACAGAGGACTGAGACTGAGAACAGCTGCTGATACAGGTGACCTGAACTGATTTTTTAAATTTAAATTATTAAAAGATTTTAAGTATATTTCCTAAAGATGTTTTTTTCTTAAATAACAACATGGCAGGATGCTATTAACTCAAGATTGTTATAAGAGTATGAATTGTTAAATTGTTGGATCTCTATTTTCACTGGAATGTACTGTAGCATTGTATTTTATTTTGTTTATGATACATGTACAGTATGTTATTTATTCTTTGTCTTTTTTTCATGTATTTTTATTGTATCTCTGTTATTCCGATATGCATCACAAAAAATTACTAACACCCAAGACGGTTGTTTTGGCTGTGAAGTTGACTTTGACTTACACTATGTGCCCTTTGCTCTTGTTTAATAATCTTACAATCAACAGCTTCTTACTTGGCTGTCGTATTTTGAGATCAGTGTCAAAGAGCTGGAATTTATTTTCCTGGAAATCAAGGACTTTGGTGAAAAGGACTTTGGTGAAATTCACTAAATCTGTTTTGTGCTTCTCCTGCAGCTTGTCTTTTTGTTATTGTACCTACAGTACAGTATATTTAGGAAACAAGAGGAGGCCATGAATGTTTTTCCAGCCCTGACTTGTCAGACAGTGGGAGATATTTTAAGTCCAGACAGAACGTGCTATAAAAGAATTACTGCTGAGGACACTGGGGCTCTTTGCTCAAGGTGATCATTGAAACAGAAATTAATCTAAAATTGTTTGACTAAAATAAATTTAATCCTATCCTATTTAATCTTATTATTTTAGCACTATTTTAGTACTAGCATAATTCTCTCTCACAATAGGTAGATTCTAAAAAATAAATAAATGTGTTTTCTTAGGCAGATCAATAAAACCTGCACAGTGCTTTAGTGTTATTTCTGAGCAACTAAAGTATTTGTGTTAGAAAAACCATGAACAAGAGATGTTTTAATCATTTTAAAATTCATCCATCCATCTTCTAAACTCTATGCAATACAGGGCCACAGGAGAACGAGACCCCATCCTGAAAAGCAGAAGGCACAAGGTGGGATTCACCCTGCACAGGACACATGGCAAACAGACACTCAAAATACCAGGGGCAATTTTCCCAGAAGCTCATGATTAATCCAACAGGTTGTCTTTGGACTGTGGGAAGAAACTGGATCATCCAGACAAAACCCACAGATTTGTTGGGAGAACAGTTGAGTCCAAATTATTTTATGCAAAATAATATGCATTTCCTTTTCAGTATATTGATTTGTTTTTCTCTTTGTGAATTCTGTAAAGTATTTCAGACAAACTCTTACAAAACAGTTCTGATAATTTGAAAGTAATTGGTAAGTATTTTGACATCTTCAATGTGACAGAAATTTAAAAACCTGGCAGTTAGTTCACATGTCATTAACAATCAACACTAAATGAAGAAAGTAAGTACAATATACACATGCTATTTAATCATATTGTTCAGAAAGGACAGCATTACCCCATTGTAGTCTGGTCTCATCAGATCTCAGAAGCCGAGCACAGCTTGGCCAGATCAGAACCATCATGGGAGACTTCCAAGGAAGACCAGGTTCCTGCTGTCAGTGGAGCTGCTGAACAAGGATTTACAAACAATCCCAGAATGCTGCTGGAGCACAAGGATGCAGTGCTGTAGGAGCTGCTGTCCTTCAGATGAGACATTTAAATAAAACTCTAAACACTAACCTGAGATTTTGACATGGTGAGGTGAATAACAAACTCGTGATTCTGTTCAAGAGAGTGGGAGTGGGAGTTTCAGAGTCATTGATTTCATTACCTGGTCTGTTGTGTACTGAAGATACCACAGTGGACTGAGGCTGAGAACAGCTGTAGAGCTGCTATAGTTGAGCAGGGCCATTACGTCATTCACTCATACAGTATACATTCATTCATCTTTGTAAAAAACATTTTTGTACATCCCTGAGATGCAGTTACGTGCAAAAAAGTATATTACAGGGTCCAGTGTGCCGTTACTGAAGGTGACATCATCCTGTAGAGCCCCAGACAGTATAACATTCCCCTGCTAAAAGCTGTAAGAACAATTTATGAACTGAGGTTTGTGAAGACAGGTCTGTTGGAATCTGTTGCTTCATCATTCTGAATGATAAATAACACAAAGTTTTTGTATCTTTATCACAGGGATATTCCAAGATTCACACCATGGAGCAAACCTTGTGCCCAAGTTTACCTCATGTTTTCCTGAAGATATTGTCCATCGTTTTGATTGAATTTATTTCAGAATTCAGTGTTCTATTCTAACAGGACATGACAGTTACCGAGATACAGTATTTTGCACATTGTTGTAAGTCATTGACACACAATACTCAACGTTAAGAGTAACGTTAACAATCTGATGTTGTTTGACTAAGTTAACTTTAGTCCTATTATTTTTAGTCCTATTACTGTATATGTAAAAATATATATTTTCTTTTCAATAAATTATTTTTTTTTCTCATTGTCAATGCTGTAAAGTGTTCCAGACCCAAGACAGTTCTGATAATTTGAAAGTAATTGATAAGTATTTTTACATCTACTCTGATAGAAAGTTTAAAAACTGGCACGGAGTTCACATCTACACAGCCATCGTCACTAAATGAATAAGAACTGATTGATCATATTTTTCACAACTGATAACCCTCATGTAGCCTGGTCTCATCAGATATCAGAAGCTGAGCACAGCTGGGCCAGATCAGAACCATATCATTAAAATAAACTCTAAATACTCACCTGAGTTCTTGACATGACTTAAGAACTCATGACTCTGTCCCAGAGAGTTTTAGTGTCCTGGATACATTCTGAATAAAATATATATTTTTTTTATTTTAGACATTTGTAATTCCCTGTGATGCAGTTGCATGCAAAAAAAACAATCATATTTGGAAAGTTTAAAGCATAGTTATATCACAAGGTCCAATGTGTCCAATGCTGTTACTGAAGGTGATGTCACCCTTGTTGAGCCCCAGTGTTAGAATTTATTCTCCTGCTGTAATGGAGAATAGAGACCCATTGTAATGGGAGCCAGTCCAGGCTCCCGCGAAGGTAGTTCAGGACCCTATGCAGGCGGTATATTCCATAAGTAAGTGGAGAAGGACATCTGGGGAAGGTACAGTAGGATTAGGATATGTAGACAGACAGGGGGGTGTGAATACAGTGATCCAGTGCTCGGGGGGCGTGGCAAGGGCAAACAGGTCCAGACAATCCAAAAGGGGGAATCCAGGGTGCAGTCCAAAGTCCAAAACCGGGGATCCATCCGAGACTAAACAAACACAGTTAAAATCAGGGACAGGGAATTAAACCAGGATGACGAGGCCAGGTGCTCTGAGCCCCGGTCTCAGATGGTTAGGATGCCGTGATGAAGCCTATGCCATTGGGTCTCTCCTGGACCCGCTGGTAGGCGGTCTTCCAGGCATCCATCTCCCAATGCTGAGCCCGGAATAGCAGGAACGCCAGGCTTAAATAGTGGGACAAAACAAGATGCAGGTGCACATTATCAACTAAAATACGAAAGGGTCTGAGTGCCCTCTAAGAGGAGGGATGCTGATCGTGACACCCAGTCTTCTGAAGGAGCTGATCTCTTTGCTTTCTGGGAAGAAGTGCTGTACAGTTCTGAGCCCTCAAGTGACTGTGATCACATCTAGACAGGGAGACAACTGCACTCAATACAGTTAACAGCTACTCTCTTTTTTGTTAAAATCATTGGTTACTCACAAAAGAAAATCATACATATTAAACTCCATCTCATTACAATAAACCTAATGTTGAAATTCACAATTATTTTATTCCAAATAAGTATAAGTATTAAAACAATTAGAATTCATTACATTTATAAAAGCTCACAAAATTTACTTTTCATTAAGTAAAATTTGATTATTTTTTATGATACGAAGATGAGGATAAGATGAAGGGGAGATGAGGGCAAGGTTGGAGAGAGACCTGGAGCTGAAGAGTAGATTGGGGTCAATGTTAGATTTCTTCAAGAGGGGAGAAACAGTAGCTGTTCTGAGCTGAGAGACACAGCTCCAGTCTCAGGGGATTTACTGATCAGGTCTGTGCTAAACTGAATCAGGAGCGGTGAGCAGGGTTTGAACAGTATGCAGGGAGCATGAAGGTGTTTTCATCTTACAAATAATGGCCAACAGTGCAACAGAGGAGACCCTGCAGCTTGAAAAAAGAATGGTATCTGAAGCAGGAGCTTCAGTGCTGTTGATGAAGCATCATGATGATGGACATCATGAGTTGATGTAGGTTTTTGTCTGATAATGGAACTTTTATCCTTAAAAAGTGAAGAAAACTATTGCACCTGTAACGTCCAGTGATTCTGTCAGTATCAATGCGTTTAGTCCTTATCCTGTGTGATGGTTTCCTCCCCCTGAATCAAAAGTCATCATACGCAGACAGTGAGGCAGGAAACGATTAACAAGAACTGAAGAACACACTGGATGCCCAGATATAATGTAATTATCACACATTATGGATGGGCATGTGGAGGAGTGAGGGGCTGCTGAGTGAGTTTGGATCAGTCCTTGGGCAGAGTGGGGCAGGAAAAGAAACAAACAAAGAAATGCATACTGACAGTTCTCAAATGACACTAGCTTCCTCCTGACAACCAACTGGAAAAAAAGCTCCTGACAGAGACAGAGACAAACCCCCTTCGTGGAGAACTGACCAACCAAAAGGGGTGAAAAGACCTGAACCTGAACAGATGAGGTGATCTATCTTCCTCTCACAATCCCCCTGACAAAAGATGGACAAAACAAAGGAAACAGTGGTTTTAGAATACCGGTGAAATTTGGAAGGTGATTCTTAATATTAACATGCTCCAAAGAAATGTGGACTGCAGAGAAATGCAGAACCTCCAGCTTCCTGAGCGTCGAGCACCAGTTTGCTTGCAATACACAACTGTGGCCACATGGTGATGCTCACCTCAACATTGCACTCCTTTACTGTCAGAAATTTGATTAAAAAATGTTATTACATTTTAAGGATTTAAAATGTGACTTATAAGTGTTGTTTATAAAACAATATTTTGCATATTTATTTGTTAAAATAATTTACATCAAGGGTTGTGAAATTGTTCTGAAATCTTCTTACAAACGGCACTCTTTAAAGACCATTCTATGTTGTTCAAATTTATTTTGTGTAGTCTGGTGAATTGGGTGAATTCTGTTCACAATGACAGGAAGGATCAAAAGATCAAAATACATCCATACCCATACATACTTGACTGTAAACACTGAAAATGTAGTAACAGTGTAAAGATTAAAGAGGTTTTTAAATAATTTAGGGTCAAACTATAAATAGTACAGCTTCTTTTTTTTAACAGTGGAGCTTTGAATGCAGCACAAATTAAGAGAGAGGCCCAACCCTTGCAAGAGTGTGGATCAGTCACTGTTCAGCTCTTTCAGAGTCACTGACACACACAGGACAATGATGCCACTGATTCTGCTGCTGGGGACACTGGGGCTCTACACTCAAGGTGTGGATTAAAGATTATTCTTGCATTCTGGGATTAGGATTATTCTGATTATTGTTATGAAATAAAATGTATTGATAATGTAATGAAAATTATGGCAAATGTTTTTTTTCAGGGATAACAATACATAAATGTTTATAACAATCAATTATTAACAATCTCTAATTTATAACTATTTAATTTCCAGAGTCCAGTCAGCAGACTTTGACTCAGTCTCCAGCTCAGTCTGTTCTCCCAGGAAGCTCTGTCTCTATCAGCTGTACAACCAGTCAGTCTGTTAACAATGAGCTCAACTGGTACCTGCAGAAACCTGGTCAGGCTCCACAGCTCCTGGTTTATCATGTATCAAACCGTTGATCTGGAATTCCCAATTGATTCACTGGCAGTGGATCTGGAACAGCCTTTACACTGACAATCACTGGAGTCACGGCTGAAGATGCAGGAGATTATTACTGTCAGCAGGACTATAACTTCCCTTTCACACAGTGATACTTGTCTGCACAAAAGCCTCCCTGAGCTCTACAGAAGGACTGAGGCTGAGAACATCTGCAGAGCTGCTACAGTTGAACTGAACTGAAAATGTTCATTTAAATTATTAAGATCAGATCACTTTATTGGCCATATACTGTACAGTTTCTTGCATTAGGAATTTGCTTTTTTACATACCCCAGCTTGCTCTACATGAGACACACAGGCAGGGAGAGAGAAGCTTGGGGTCAGAGCACAGGGTCAGCCATTGTACAGTACCCCTGGAGCAGTTGGGGTTAAGGGCCTTGCTCAGGGGCCCAACGGAGTAGGATTCCTCTGCCAGCCACGGGATTTGAATCTGCAACCTTCCAGCCACAGGTGCAGATCCTTAGCCACAGTATTAAGTATTAGTCATTAAATAGTTGGATTTGTCCTGAAATATAAAGTGTAATGTATTTTGTATATGATACTGTACATGTGTGTTATTTATTCTTTCTCTTCTTTGTATCTCTTTTATTTCAAGTGGAGAGAGCACTCACACGATCTGTCTCCCCCCACTGGTCAGCATTAATAACTGCAGTCTGTGCTGTTTGTGGTTCTATTTCAGACTGTACTAGATTGATAGATAATACTTTATTAATCCCGTAGGGAAATTGATGTGTTACAGCAGTCCAGCCCAAGACAAGCAAAACATACAACAGAATAGTTATAAAACAAAAGACAAACAAAATAAATAAAAATAAATAAATACATAGGTGTGTGCAAAATGTGCTGATCATAGTTGCTGTAAAAACAATAAAATATGTGCAAAATGTGTATAGGTTTATACAGACTGATTGTCCAAAAAGTACAATGGAGTAAACATGCTGTCCATAGAGGATCAAATGAAGGGCTACAGTCCTAGTCTAGGGCAGCGTTATACACCCTCACAGCCGCCGGGAGGAAAGACCTGCGGAAACGTTCCCTTGAATACCGTAGCTGGAGCAGTCTATTGCTAAATGTGCTCCGCTGCCCAGTAACAGTCCCATGAAGTGGATGAGAGGTGTTGTTCATGATGGCTGTGAGCTTGTTCAGCATTCTCCTCTCAGCCACCACCTCCATGGGGTCAAGGCTCATCCCCAGCACAGTTCCAGCCTTCTTGATGAGTTTATTGAGCCTATTTGCATCTTTTGTCATGATGCTGCTGCCCCAGCACACCACAGCGTAGAAGATGGCCGCCGCCACCACTGATTCATAAAAAATGTGTAGCAGTGTTCCACACACACCAAAGGACCTGAGTCTCCTCAGAAAATAGACTTGGCTCTGACCTTTCTTGTACACGGCATCAGTGTTACCAGACCACTCCAGCTTATCATCCAGGTGTACCCCTAAGTACTTGTAGGAATGTACAGTACACCCTCTATGTCCTCATCCTGGATGGAAACAGGGTTCAGCGGAGACTTATTCCTTCGAAAGTCAAAAATCATTTCTTTGGTCTTGCTGGTGTTAAGCTGGAGATGGTTAAGATGACACCAGTCCACAAAATTGGTAATCAAGCTCCTATATTCCACCTAAATGTACCTGAAGTAAAAATCATCCATAGGTTCTGTATCTGCAAGCTGCTACTTCATCAATTCACCATTTTAATAGATCTAGTCTAGTCTCACATGTCATTTAGAAACTAAACTTTACGTTTTAACAGTATATTCTGAGTTCTGCCTTCAAAAATGGAGTTGATTGGATTGACTAACAATAAATATCATAGATAATAATTATTAGACATTTCGAAATTCTGAAATGTTTTGAAATATTTTATCTGATGGCTTTTATTAGCTAAAATGTCAATTCTCATTACTTTTTTTTTAGTTTAATAGCTTTTATGACCTAAATATGTCTGACATTGTCTGACATTGACACCTGAAGAAGGCTCCATGGCCGAAACGTTGTGTTCTCTTTCTTCTTTTTTTCAGCATGGAATAAACCTATTACTTGTTAAATATGTCTGTATCTGCACATTATTTGTGTGTTTACTACATGATATGTATTAATGTTGTTCAAACCCAGCTCTTTTCAGTACTGTAGCAGATCTGCAGCTGTTCTCAGCCTCAGTTCCTGTTGATGAGCCAGAACAGCTCCTGTAGAGCTGAGAGAGGATTTTGTAGAGACGTGTATCACTGTGTGAACACATTACCACTGTGGTAACTCTGACAGTAATAATCTGCAGCATCTTCAGCCTGGACTCCTGTGATGGTCAGAGTGAAGTCAGTCCCAGATCCACTGCCACTGAAATGCTCTGGGATCCCAGACTGACGGATTGTTGCTCCATGGATCAGGAGTTTAGGAGCTTCTCCAGGTTTCTGATGGTACCAAGCAAGACAAGGGTGATATGAACGACTATAATAACAGTTATTACCCACAGAACTGCTGGTCTTACATCTCAAAGTGACTGTCTGTGCTTGGAGAACAAATATCTCTGATGGAGTCTGAGTCACAGTAATCTGGCCACTGGAACCTGAAACAAAAAAAACAAAACAAATTAATGTACTGTATTACTACTGTATGGTAATTATTTTATTTATTTTATTTATTTATTTATGTTAAAATATATGTAATACTTGGAAAAGATCACCTTGGAAATAGTTTCAGTATTAAATAATATAATAAATACTATATATTATATATATAATGTGATATAAAACACCTTTACATTGCAAATCTCTCTGCATTATGTTTCATTGCAATAATTTAATTTCTACTCACCATGAAAGCAGACAAGTGTCCAGATGAAGATGGTGATGAAAGTCATTGTTGCTGTGGGTTCTGTTGCCATGAAAGGCAGCTCTCAGTCATGAAGTGTTAAACTCACAGGGCTATAAACACTCCCAGAGCACTGAAGCATGGGCTGCTAATGCAAAGTGCTTCTTCTATGCAAATTGTCTCCCTTGATAGAGCAGGACTTTTGCCCAAGAGGGAGCTGTAAACACAGTTTGTGCGTTAAAATCTGACACGAAGACATGTCTTCTGGAATCTGGTCCAGCATCATTCTGTATGATAAACAGAACAAGTTTTTTTACATTTCTTTATCACAGGAATATTCCAGAAGTCACTACAGCTAACAAACCTTTTTTCAGGAGCCCAATTTTACCACATGTTTTCCTGAAGATGTACAGTAGTCCATTGTTTCTGATTAAATTTACTTTGGGATCTTGTTCTATTCTAACAGCGTATGACAGTAGCTGAAATATTTTGCTTACTGATACTGTTTAGATAAGACACAGTGTGTGGATGTGTCACTATTCTGCCCTTTCAGAGTCACTGACACACACAGGGCAATGATGCCACTGATTCTGCTGCTGGGGACACTGGGGCTCTTTGCTCAAGGTGAGGATTAAAGAAAAGGTTTCTCAAATAGACTTTGGCAAATTTAACATTAGTTTTACTGTTTTACTGTAATATTAAACTAATTTTTCACAAAAGGGAAATTTAAAGAATGCCAATGGAAATGTAGGCACAGAGTGTAAACTCAAAAATGTTTATCACAAGCATTTTTAATTATTATATTGTAATAATTTGTCATCATTTTACCTCCAGATTCCAGTGGGCACATTGTTGTGACTTAGTATTTATATTAAGTATTTCAGAATTTACATTTCAAAGGCTTTGCAATTGAATTACCAAAAATAAATTATAAAAATATAATACAAAAAAACATTATAGCCATTATTTGCCATCAGATAAAATATTTGAACAGCTTTTTTTAATTTCTAAATTGTAACGAAAGCATTCTTTCCAGACCCTATGCAGACAACACAATCCAGGGATGAGTGAGGAAAACACAGGGAAAAAAAGCATGCAGGAGTCGGGAATGGAAACAGGGGGCGTGTCCATAGTGCGCAGGTGTTCAGGGGGCTGAGTCCGGGGCAAACAATTCAAAACAGAGTCCAATGGGAAATCCAAGAGGAGGCAAAAGTCCAAAGCCGGGCGAAGACAAACAGGATTAAAAACCGGAGTAAGATCCGGTGGAGGGTCGGGGGAACAAGGGGGGGACGGGACCAGGTGCTCCAGATCCTGGACTCGCTTGGTATGGGAACCAATGCAGAGCCCGGAACAGAGTGAGTGTCTGGCTTAAGTAGGGAGGCAGGAACAGGGAGCAGGTGCACAAAATCAACACGGAAGTGAAAGAGCCGGAGCGCCCTTAAGGGGGAGGGACTACAATCGTGACATAAATGTCTATTTGTATCTTGTGATATACAGTATATTGTTTCATGCCTTTCCATCAGCTACATTTCCAAAGCAGGAACACAGACATACAGTTAAAGCAGAAGGATGGTGTGTTTTTTCCTGAAGGAGTTTTACCTGAAACATAATGATACTGTTATTAATGGGGTGTTACAAAAATGGTGAAAATCAGGACCTGACTGAGAGGTTCAGTCAGTAAGTGAAATATTTATTCATAACCCCCAACTTGTAAGTGATTTCTAGCAATATACAGAGTGGTTGGTATAATAAGAGGCAAATACTCTCAGGTACTGTGACAGAATGAACAAATTTTAAACAACTGCCCACACTAAATGAAAAAGAACATTATGAATATGGTGCTTGGTCTTTTGTTTTATTTTCTGCAATAATCTAAATTATGTCATGTTATAGTTTGAAGCTCTTTATAGATTCCAGCACACAGCTTTGCAGAGAACAGAACTTTAATGCCTTCGACTTACAGGAAGACAGTATCATATCTGTGCTATTCCATATCCTTAATGGTTGCTCATGATAACTCTAATCTTCTCATTTATCCCAAAGAGGCATTTGATTCCTCCTCTGGTTCTACTCATCTCCTCTCTGGAACAAACAAGAATACCCAAGAATACCTAGTGTCAGTCATTTAGCCCCAGCGTCTCTCTGACAAATTCTTCCTGGGAAAACAGAGAACACTACTACTACAATACATTAGTCTTACTACACAAGCCCAGATACCTACACCAGGTCAATCACTCAAACCCTGGAGTGTCTCCCTGAGAAATGTCCAGTGTTCTGCTGTAGTATTTCAGTTTAATCTAGAGACCTACATACAGTACTATACTGTATCTACACCACGTCTCTCATCTCAGCCTTCACTACAGTAACCAGGCAAAAGCTAACAACAGTTCTTTTTGGACATCTACAGCAGGTGCTGTACTTTAAGTTGACCTGGTTTGGATAACTTGTTTTCATAACCTTCCTAAAATTGCTTTATGCAGTAATTCTGACTCTGGGAACTGGGAACTATTTCACTTTAAAAGTTCTTTTAACTTAATACTCACACTGCCACCAAATAATTATTTCCTGTGAAAGGTCTGAACGTTTGAAGTGAAACTGATAAATGAAGTAATCAAAATGACACCTTCTTGCTAACCAGGCTCCTCTCCATTGTTCTCTTTGTTTAGATGAACCCTGTGTGTCAGGTAGAGGCAGTGGGCTGGTACAGTAGTTGGACGCTGGGCTGCTCAGTTACAAGGCTGCGGACTTTTAATCTGGGTTCAAATCAATGAACAGTAAATTATGATCAAGGGAAAGACACCAACTCATAATGAGATTAACATGGGGCAACTTTACCATTTTGTGAACTAGAAACAGAAAACTCAGCAAGTAATAGACAGCAGTCTGTGAGGCCTTGTTATCAAAAGCCACTGGCCATCTACACACGCAGGCAGTGCCAGGGTGACCAGGGA